>NC_088400.1:61024390-61168729 GCF_034236695.1 Oncorhynchus nerka | reverse complement strand
GGAGACTCCGACAGCGCAGGAGAGGCGAGGCGCACTGTAGAACTGATGCGTGGTGCTGGCACTGGTGGTACTGAACCGAGGACACACACAGGAAGCCTGGTGCGGGGAGCTGCTACCGGAGGGCTGGGGTGTGGAGGTGGTACTGGATAGACTGGACCGTGCAGGCGCACTGGAGCTCTTGAGCACCGAGCCTGCCCAACCTTACTTGGTTGAATACTCTGCCAGTGCGGCGAGGTGGAATAGCCCGCACTGGGCTATGCAGGCGAACCGGAGACACCGAGCGCAAGGCTGGTGCCATGTAAGCCGGCCCAAGGAGACGCACTGGGGACCAGATGCGTAGAGCCGGCTTCATGGCATTTGGCTTGACGCTCAATCTAGCCCGGCCGATACGCGGAGCTGGAATATACCGCACCGGGCTATGCACCAGCACTGGGGACACCGTGCACACCACTGCATAACACGGTGCCTGCCCGGTCTCTCTAGCCCCCCGGTAAGCACAGGGAGTTTGCGCAGGTCTCCTACCTGGCATAGCCATACTCCCTGTGAGCCCTTTTGGGGGCCGACTCTCAGGCTTCCATCCGCGTCGCCGTGCTGCCTCCTCATACTAGCTACAATCCCAATACATACCAAAACCCCAAGACAAAACACACCACAATACAAAAACCCCATGCCACACCCTGGCCTGACCCAAACATGAAGATAAACACAAAATACTTCGACCAGGGCGTGACAGACTTAGTGAGCTCAGTTGCCATAATTGGGGCTCCAGTCATTATAAGTGAATTACCCCAACAACACCACACCTTCCAATCCTGGAACTGGCTTGAGCACCAATCAGTCATTTAACAAAATCAATCTCACACTAGAGTGAATGAATCTGTTCACTCCCACACTTGGCTGTACGGGCCGGAGACAGTGCTGAGAGTGTGAATGGACAAGAGTGAGTGAGTGAGATTCATTCTATTTCTAGGATCTGACCTTACTCTACAGACAGCTCAGGCAGGTCTTTCAACTCCCGTGGAGTTGTCCTCCCTGCAAGCTCTAAGAAGGGCCTTTGTATATATGCTCTTTTATCCATCACTGATATCATTCTCTGCCTCTTTTTTGTCACTTCTCCCTCTCACCCTCTGTCTGTATTTTTCTTAGACCCTGTGGTACAGCGAGGGTTTATAATGTAGAGCTCCAGCTCTTTGTTGTGTCGTTGTGTCTGTTTGTCTCCCTGTCCCTCTTTGCCTCTTCTTCTATAACTTCCTCTCTCTCTCACTCTCTCTTTCTCTCTCTCTCTCTCTCTCTCTCTCTCTCTCTCTCTCTCTCTCTCCCGTTCTCTCTCTCTCTCTCTCTCTCTCTCTCTCTCTCTCTCTCTTGTTCTCTCTCTCTCTCTCTCTCTCTCTCTCTCTCTCTCTCTCTCTCTCGTTCTCGTTCTCTCTCTCTCTCTCTCTCTCCCTCTCTCTCTCTCGTTCTCTCTCTCTCTCTCTCTCTCTCTCTCTCGTTCTCTCTCTCTCTCTCTCTCTCTCTCTCTCTCGTTCTCTCTCTCTCTCGTTCTCTCTCTCTCTCTCTCTCTCTCTCTCTCTCTCTCTCTCTCTCTCGTTTCTCTCTCTCTCTCTCTCTCGTTCTCTCTCGCTCTCTCGTTCTCTCTCTCTCTCTCGCTCTCTCTCTCTCTCTCTCTCTCTCTCTCGTTCTCTCGTTCTCTCTCTCTCTCGTCCTCTCTCGTTCTCTCTCTCTCTCTCTCTCTCTCTCGCTCTCTCGCTCTCTCTCTCGCTCTCTCTCTCTCTCTCTCTCTCTCTCTCTCTCTCTCTCTCTCTCGTTCTCTCTCTCTCTCGTTCTCTCTCTCTCTCTCTCTCTCTCTCTCGTTCTCTCTCTCTCTCTCTCTCTCTCTCGGTGCATGCTGGGTGTTTTTGGAGTTTGGGTGTTTGGTGTGGAGAGCTCTATCCTAACTAACTTTCTTGATTATTTTCTTTACATGTTATTTTCTATGGTGGAGGGTTAATGCAATATTTGTTTTTAGCGGTATCCAAAGTTTTTTTTCAAAGTTAGGGTGGAAGAGGACAGAGTAACTTTCCTGGGGGTTGGAAGGTGTTGTGTGCGCAATGGCTTCTCAGCCTAGCGCGGAGGAGACGCTGTCGATACAGCATGGATTCAGGTGTGTTCCTGAGAACGGAGTTAAGGTGGAGGAGGTTCTGCTCGCGGTCGGTGAACAGGTAGGAGCTGAGTTTATACATTCTGCTTCTAGAATGAACAAAGCGGTGGTTGTGTTCATGAAAAGGGCTAATTTGGTCGGTAGGCTAATTGCTAGCGGAATATTTGTAAGGGATGTGTTGGTGTCAATTTCACCTCTCTCTACCCCTTCAACAAGAGTTGTAGTGGCAAATTTGCCTCCATTTATTACGGATGATCAAATTAGGAAAGAGCTGAGTCGTTTTGGTAAGTTTGCTAGCGGTTTCCGTGTACTGTCAGCAGGTTTTCAGGCAGATGCCGTTAAGCACGTTGTTTCGTTCAGGAGGCAAGTGTTTATGTTTCTGAACAATAATGAGCAACAGCTAAATGTGCATTTCAAAGTGAGGCATGGGGAGGGGCTCTATGCAGGTTTTGCCAGCACAGATAGTCTACGGTGTTTTGAATGTGGGGATTTGGGGCACAAGAGCTTTGCGTGCCCACATAAAGGCCATAGACAAAGTGAGGGTACTAGCGCAAGTGGGGAAATCGAGGTCAAAATGCAGGGGGTAAGGAGATGCAGACAGCAGAGGCTGGGCCTAGTCAGTCTAGAGATGGTGGTGTAGATGAGGCTGGGCCTAGTCAGGCTAGAGATGGTAGGGTAGTGGAGGCTGGGTCTAGTCAGGCTAGAGATGGTGGAGAAGCAGAGGCTGGGTCTAGTCAGGCTAGAGATGGTAGGGTAGTGGAGGCTGGGTCTAGTCAGGCTAGAGATGGTGGAGAAGCAGAGGCTGGGTCTAGTCAGGCTAGAGATGGTGGGGTAGCTGAGGCTGGGCCTAGACATGCTATGGAGGGTGGTGCAGATGAGGCTGGCCCTAGTCATGCTATGGAGGGTGGTGCAGATGATACTGCGTCTAGTCAGGTTATTCTAGTGGATGAGGAGAGTATAGTGGGGAAGTGTAAGAGATTAGGGGGGAGGAGGAGGGTGTCAAGAGGAAAAGGAAAAGGGTGTGGACAAAGGCACCATGGAAATGTTGCCTGTTGCTGTGGGTGAGGCCCTAACCAGAGAGAAAGGGCAGGTGGTCAGGGTGGGAGATAGAGAAGAGGAGGAAAGTAAATCTGAGGAAGAGGATGAGGAGTTATTTTTTTCAGACTCCTCTTCAATTGGCCCGGTGCTGACAGCCAGTCAACCAGAGGGGTCTAAGTACACGTTGAGAGAACTGACAAGGTTCCTGAATGAGACTAAGGGGAAAAAAGTTAATCTTGAGGCTTTTTTTCCTGATCCTAGAAAGTTTGTAAGATCAGTACAACATGCTATGAGTAATGAGGGGCATGGTGTCCTCTCACCCAGGAAACGGTTTAGGTTGAGGAAGTGGGTCAAAACAGTGCGTAAAGGTTTACCTTCAGACACTGTTTAAATGTTTAATTTCTTACTGACACTGGGGCTTTTTGAGCTTTGCTATTGGTCTATTTCTCTGCTGGCTTTTCTCCCACTTCTTATGGAGACTCTTCGGGTAGGCTCGCTCAATATAAATGGCGCCAGAGATGCGGGAAAGAGGAGTGTGTTGGGTGAATATGTAAAACAAAAAAAAGTACAGGTGTTGTTTCTGCAGGAGACGCATAGTGATGTGGTGAATGAAGTTGATTGGGGGCTCTGGTGGAAAGGGGCAAGTGTGTTGAGCCATGGGACAAATCTTAGTGCAGGGGTGGCAGTCCTTTTTGCACCGGGTCTGGCTGTAAAAATTTGCTCCTCAAAGGAGGTGTGTAGGGGTAGGTTGCTTGTTGTTAAAGCAGAAATTAACAACATGTGTTTTGTCTTTATAAATGTGTATGCGCCTAACACAGGGGAGAGAAAGAGGGGTTCTATTTGGGAGTCTTAGACAGGAACTCTCACAAGTAGCGCCTGAGGAGACGCTGGTGATCGGAGGTGACTGGAACTGTACAATGGATTTTACAAAAGACAGAAATGGGGAAGAGCCTCATTCAGTGTCAGTGGGAGTGTTAAGGGACATCTTTAATCAGTTTGACCTAGTGGATGTTTGGAGAACTAAACATCCAAACACAAGACAGTATACGTGGGTGAAGGTTTTGGGGCTAGGGTGAGTGCAGCTCGACTTGATCGTTTTTACATGTCCAGGAATCAGAGCAATAGGCTGCTGGGTGCTACCATTCTCCCAGTGGGGTTTCGGATCACCACATAACCATGGCTCGGCTGTCTATTTCACCAGGGCCCCGGCAGGCATCTTATTGGAAGTTCAATGTAAAGCTCTTACAAGATGCCACTTTTTGCTCAGGTTTCCAGACTTTTTGGGAAAGATGGGGGAGCGAAGAGAGGAGTATGAGTCTCTGAGTCAATGGTGGGATGTGGGGAAAGTGCAAATTCGGCTTTTCTGTCAACAGTACACAGCTCTCTCATCCTCAGAGGCTAGGAGAGTATTGGGGGAACTAGAGCGGTGTATTAGTGAGATGGAGGTAGAGATGGTGGGGCAAGGCAATGTAGGCCTCCAGGCTAACTTAGCCGAATTACGTAGGGACCTGGGCAGTTTTTTCCAGGTTAAAGCAAAAGGAGCACTTGTAAGAGCTAGGTTCTCCATGCTCAAGGAGATGGATGCTCCCAGCTCCTTCTTCTTTGGTTTGGAAAGACAGAGCAGTGAAGCCAAGGGTATGCATTGTCTACGGCTGTCTGATGGGCGGGTGACCTCTGTGGTGGGGAGATGCGGGAGCGGACTGTGGAGTTTTATACTGAATTGTATAGGGCAGAAATGTGTGATCCTATGTGTGCTCAGGTCTTGTTCGCAGGACTCCTAAGCTCTCTCGGGCACAGAGGGATGAAATGGACATTCCTCTGTTGTCACATGAACTGGCAGAGGCAGTAACCCAGATGTCCCCCGGTCGTGCACCCGGGTCGATGGACTTCCAGTGGAATTTTACAAAAATTCTGGGGAACAATTGGACAGGATTTCTTTGCGTGTTGCGTGAATGCGTCGGGGTAGGAGAGTTGCCGATGAGCTGCCGTCGGGCGGCTCTGACTCTCCTGCCCAAAAAAGGGGACTTGTGTGAACTTAAGAACTGGAGGCCTGTGGCATTACTCTGTGCGGACTACAAGATTTTTGCCAAGGTCCTCTTTAACAGACTGAAGTCCCATCTGGACTCTATAATACACAAGGACCAGACATATTGTGTACCGGGACGCTCAATCACGGACAACTTGTTCTTGATTAGGGACATGTTGGACTTGTCGAGAGGTTCTAATGTGAACTTTGGACTGGTCTCTTTAGATCAAGAGAAGGCTTTTGATAGAGTGGATCATGAGTATCTGTTTAATGTGATGTCTGTGTTTGGGTTTGGGAAGAGTTTTGTGACCTGTGTGAAGCTGTTGTATGCTGGGGCATCATGTATGGTTAAGGTGGGAGGGGGGTTCAGTAGGCCAGTCTGGGTGAGACGGGGCATTAAACAAGGATGCCCTCTATCTGGGCAGCTGTACACAATAGCCATTGAGCCTTTTTTAGGACTGCTACGCAGGAGACTGCGGGGAGTGTGCTGGACAGGCATGGATGTGGTGACAGGAATAGCAGTCTCAGCATATGCAGATGATGTTTCTGTGATGGTCAGGGATGGGCAAGATATGCAGGAACTAGAGACCAGTCTGAAGGTGTACGAGGGAGCTTCATCAGCTAAGGTAAACTGGGGAAAGAGCAAAGCTCTATTATGTGGGGCATGGGGGGATAGGGCTCCTCCTCTGCTTCCAGGGGTTTGCAGTGGGGTTGTGAAGGGCTTAAAGTGTTGGGGGTGTACCTGGGCTCGGAGAGGTGGGTCAGCAAGAACTGGGAGGGGCTGTCACAGGCAGTGGTGTCAAGACTGGCCAGGTGGAGGTGGCTCCTGTCCCAAGTGTCATATAGAGGGAGGGTGCTGATAATCAACAACCTGGTGGCATCTTCCTTGTGGCATAAACTGGCTGTCCTCAACCCCCGCCGGTCTGCTTGCAGACCTGCAACGCAAGCTGGTGGACTTCTTTTGGTCGGGACATCACTGGCTGAAGGCAGCAGTTTTGTACATGACCGTCCACGAAGGAGGACAGGGCCTGGTGGAACTGGAGAGCAGGATGGCTGCTTTCCGACTAAAGGCGGTGCAGAGACTGCTGTACCACACTGATGTTGGCTGGAGGGAACCAGCATGCGCGCTGCTGAGGAGAGCTGGCGGATTAGGGTTGGACCGGCAGCTGTTCCTTATGAAGCTGGAGAGGCTGAGTACAGCAGGTCTCTCAGAGTTTTACTCTGCGGTGCTGAGGGCCTGGCAGCTGCTAAGGCCCACACGAGAAGGGGTGTGGAGCCTGGGCAGTGGGTGTGGGAGGAGCCTATCTTCCACAACCCAGCCATCCCTTTGAGATCGGTTCAGTCGGCCACCCTGCAGAGGCAACTGATGGCAGGGGGTTTACAAAGGCTGGGTGACCTGAGACTGCTGGGAGAGGAGGGGTGGAAAACCCCGGAGGTCTTGGCGCAACAAACAGGAATAACGTCTCTTAGGCTGCTGGAGAGATTCCTGGAGGAGGTCCAGGAGGCACTGTCTGAGCCGGTAAGGGGGGGTGTTTGAGAGGCCAAAGGGAGAGGGGCCACCAATGTTCCCGCCACTGCAGGTGACGGCAGAGACTGGAGACTGGCAAGGGGGTCTGGAGGACTTGTTAGATTTTAACACTCTGAGCCTGGGGGAGTTCGAGGGGGTGGGAGGTAAAGCCCTCTACAACCTCTGCGTTAAGGTTAGGAGCATTAGAAGCCTAACAGGAGTGAAGGCACATCAGTGGCAGGGGGTATGTGGGGCGGAGGTTATGGTGGGTTTTAGATGGAGGGCGCTCTACAAACCCCCAGTACCAAAGAGGTCAGGGGACCTCCAGTGGAGGGTTCTTCATGGAGCCCTGGCCACTAACAGCTGGTTGGCACGGGTTGATCCGGGAATTGGGCAGGGGTGTCCTTTCTGTCAAATGAAAGAAACTGTAATTCATGTGTTTTCTGTGTGCACCAAGTTAATGCCATTAATGTCTCTGTTGGAATGTCTGTGTGACAGGTTGGGGGTGGTTTTTGCTGTTGGGATGTTTATAATGGGATACAGGTATTCGAGTAAGGAGAAAGAAAAATGTGTTTTGTTGAATTTTCTGTTTGCTCAGGCAAAGTTAGCTATTTGGCTAACAAGGAGGAACAGGGTCAAAGGTGGGGGGATAACAGACCCTTTACTACTGTTTAATGGGATGGTCTCTGCGCGCCTTAGGGTTGAGTTTGAGTTCTATAAAATGATCAAATGTGTGGAGATGTTTGAGGAGATATGGTGTGTTGGGGGGGCTGTCTGTATTGCTGGGGAAGATGTTTTGGATATACGGTTGTAGGAGAGGGTTTTTGTGTATGGTGATTTGTACAGGATATATTTTTATTTTATTTTTTATTTTAGGAATGGGGGGGTGAGTTTTAAATGAATTGAGAATGTTTCAATAAAGAAAGACCAAAAGTCAAAGTCTCTCTCTCGTTCTCTCTCTCTCTCTCTCTCTCTCTCTCTCTCTCTCTCTCTCTCTCTCTCTCTCTCTCGTTCTCTCTCTCTCTCTCTCTCTCATTCTCTCTCGTTCTCTCTCTCTCTCTCTCTCTCTCTCTCTCTCTCTCTCTCTCTCTCTCTCTCTCTCTCTCTCTCTCTCTCTCTCTCTCTCTCTCTCTCTCTCTCTCTCTCTCTCTCTCTCTCTCTCTCTCTCTCTCTCTCTCTGTGTGTGTTTGAGTTTTCATTAAGTAGATCTCTAGACCAGACTGGGGAGGATATCTCCTACAGTCTGGCTGTTGGCAGTAGTCACACAGCTCCACATGGCTCTGGCTCAATGGACACACTGATGATCCAACTCCCATCTGATCGTTTCCTACATTAATATAACTCCCATACTGACATTCTAATATTCTGAAAGAAATGTTTAGGTGATGTGATTTTAGATGTTATCTTAAGTTCCCTGTTTTGACAATCTTTCAGGCCCTACAGTAAGTATTGAATGAATCTGCCACTAAGTGATCTGCCACTAAGTATGACCACATTACCAAGGACACAGCAGCAAATTCCACCTCCTGCAGGGGGGCCAGGGAGCAGGAGGTCACAAACTCATACCCTCTGGGTCTCCTGCAGAGAAGCTAATTCCCACACCAGAAAGGGGTGTCAGAGAGTGTTTGAGGGTGTTAAGTTTGGGAATAGGACAACCGATTGGGTTATTGTGAAGATGAAAATGTATGATAGAAAATGGTACGCCTCGTGTACCCTATGTGGGTGAATGTAGCTTCAGTGTGGTGTTAGTGACACGTTTGAATTGGATTTGCACTGGTTGTGTGGTACACTCCCCGAGAACCATCATCACCCTAGCTTCAGTGTGAAGTAGAAACATCCACCTCTTTCAAACCGCTTTATCTACCCGTATCACACAATATGGCGGAAGTAAGGGTAGGGTAGGAACGCTAGTACACAAGTACCAGGTCAGGCAACCGTGATTTATTGAAATGTCTGATGGACTTATTCACCTCATTGGATTGGAATCACAGACAGTAGTCTCAGTTTGGCCAAACTTCCTATGGGGGGGACAGTGCACAGACTTAAAACAGTCAACACAGCAGAAGAGTAAGAAATGGTGCTGCAGTGGATAGCAGCCATTTTACAGGCTCCTGACCAATTCTTATTTTTTTGTGCATAACGTGTTCGCCATAATTTCCTATGAACGAAAACAGTTTCCGGACAGAACAGCGACCACTAACCTTGATTTGGATGACAATTTATACTTCAATGATTCGACAGCTCTGGACTTGCTGCTTACTCCAGACCAGGCACTAATCCCCGGGACTCGAAAGAGGAAGCGACAGGGCAAGACAGGCAGACGAGCCGCCATTCTGATGAGATGATGTTGACGAGGAAATAAACCACCTTTACCCTCTGCTCTTTTGGTGAACGTACAGTCACGAGAGAACAAACTGAAGAACTTTAATATTCAATGTTTCTCTGAGTCGTGGCTGAACAAGGACATGGATAATATACAGTGCATTCGGAAAGTATTCCGACCCCTTGACTTTTCCCACAATCATTTCAGCAGCACTCCACCAATCAGGCCTTTATGGTAGAGTGGCCAAGCGGAAGGCACTCCTCAGTAAAAGGCACACGACAGCCCGCTTGGAGTTTGCCAAAAGGCACCTAAAGGACTCTCAGACCATGAGAAACAAGAATCCCTGGTCTGATGAAACCATCCCTACGGTGAAGCATGGTGATGGCAGCATTATGCTGTGGGGATGATCTGGAAGACCAGCCAGGATCAAGGGAAAGATGAACGGAGCAAAGTGCAGAGAGATCCTTGATGAAAACCTGCCCCAGAGTGCTCAGGACCTCAGACTGGGGAGAAGCTTTACCTTCCAACAGGACAACGACCCTAAGCACACAGCCAAGACAACACAGGAGTGGCTTTGGGACCAGTCTCTTAATGTCCTTGAGTGGCCCAGCCAAAGCCCGGACTTGAACCCGATAGAACATCTCTGGAGAAGGCCTGAAAATAACTGCGCAGCGATGCTCCCCATCCAACCTGACAGAGCTTGAGAGGATCTGCAGACAAGAATGGGAGAAACTCCCCAAATACAGGTGAGCCAAGCCTGTAGCATCATACCCAAAAATACTTTAGGCTGTAATCTCTGCCAAAGGTGCTTCAACAAAGTACTGAGTAAAGGGTCCGCACCGCTCTGATTCAGAGGGGTTAAATGTGGAAGACACATTTCAGTTGAATACATTCAGTTGACTAGGTATCCCCCTTTCCATTTTCAGTTTTTTATCTTTAATGCAGACTATACTATTTACCAAGAGAGTTTTCATCTACATTTTTCATGGCTATCTATTTGCCACTACAAACCGATGCTGGCACTAAGACTGCACTCAACGAGCTGTACAGGGAAATAAGCAAACAAGAAAATGTACATACAGAGGCGAGGCTTCTATTGGCTGGTGATTTTAAAGCAGGGAAACGGAAATGAGTTTATCTTCATTTTTACCAGCATATCACCTGTACAACTAAATGCAACAAAAATGTACATCACATTTACTCCACACATAGAAACTCATACAAATGCTCTTGCCCTCCCTTTAGCCAGTCTCTATCCTCCTGATTCCTGTTTACAAGAAAAAACTCAAACAGGAAGTACCAGTGATGCCCTCAATACGGAAGTGGTCCGATGAAGTGGACGCTAAGCTACAGAACTGTTTCACACAGACTGGAATATGTTCTGAATCCTACTATGCCGGCTCTGACACTCGTCGGATGTGGCAGGTTTAGCAAATTATCATGGATTAAAAAGGTAAACCAAGCCGCGTGCTGCCCAGTGAAGCGAGCATACCAGATGAGCTAAATGCCTTCTATGTTCACTTCGATGCAAGCAACACTGAACTAGTGTTGTCACAATACCATCATTTTGACTTCAATACCAGATTTAGTATCACAATACTCGATACCATCACAATACTCGATACCATCACAATACTCGATACCAAAACGACACTCGATACCAAAACGATACCACGGCAAAAAATAAGGCATATTAGCCAATGCCACAGAATGGCACCTGATCCAGACAGATAAACTCAGCTGCTGCTCTGCTAAATGTTTGGGCATCTTTTGAGCGCCTTTTTTTTATCAACATATTTCAGAGACAGCCATATATAAGGGAATTAATCAATTATACAATCATACAATCAATTAGATTTTTTTTTGTTTACCAATCTAACTACATAATGGTAATAATTTATTTGAATGGTAAATCTCTGTTGATACATTTTGTAAATCAACATGTAGCCTTATCCACAAAACAGGTGAATACATATTCAATAGGAGTGTGTTGAGTTATGGAGCTTGTTTTAGCAGATTTCATGGGGCTACAGATGACAAACAATCTGTTTCCCTTCCATTTGGGACTTATTTTATTGCACTGATCAACAACATTTGCATAGAAGTAGCTTATTTTATATAAATGTGCTCTGTCTCTTTAACCTGTAATAACGTCATTCATAATGCAGTTAGTTCGCTAATGAGAGACCGAATAAGTGAATTAATAACATTTTGGCAATCAGCTTTGAAATCAGCATTATTTGCTGATTTCATTTGGCTGATCACAAACAAAGGACTAGGGTAGTGAATTGATGTCAGATTTATCTGTAAGCTAGCAAGGAAAGTTATCCTACAAAGCTGGATGCTACCAGTATTTCATTGTAAAGGGTTCTAGCCTGTATAGACATTGTTTTGTGAACAATAATTAACAGTTTCAACATTTCTACAGGCAGTGTCACATTATTCAAGTGTGTTAACTTCTGTGCAGTGGGTATCTAACATAATGCCGCCCAGACTCCCAGTGCAGGTTAGCAATGAGTAAGTGGAACAGGCACGCTATAACAAGGGGTCGGATGTGCTTATAGACAGAATTGATCCGTGAGACACATTTGACAGAAGTACCGAAAGTAACATAAATTCTAGCACCTAGTATCAAAAAAGTACAGAAGTTTTGGTATACCGTACAACACTACTCTGAACCATGCATGAGTGCACCAGCTGTTCCGGACGATTGTGTGATCTTGCTCTCCATAGCCAATGTGAGTAAGTCTTTTAAACAGGTTAACATTCATAAGGCTGCGTACTCATAGCAGCTGACCAGCTGGCAAGTGTCTTCACTGCTATTTTCAAACTCTCTCTGGCTCGGTCTGTAATACCTACATGTTTCAAGCAGACCACCATAGTCCCTGTGCCAAAGAACGCCAAGGTAACCTGTTTAAATGACTATCGCCCCGTAGCACTCATCTGTAGCCATGAAATGCTTTGAAAGGCTGGTCATGGCTCACATCAACAGCATCATCCTCAAAAGGTTCTACAGCTGCACCATTGAGAGCATCTTGACTGGCTGCATCACCGCTTGGTATGGCAACTGCTTGGCATCTGACCGCAAGGCACTACAGAGGGATGTGTGTGCAACTCAGTACATCACTGGGGCCGAGCTCCCTGCCATCCAGGACCTCTATACCAGGCGGTGTCAGAGTAAGGCCCTAAAAATGATCAAAGACTCCAGCCATCCATAGACTGTTCTCTCTGCTACCACACGGCAAGCGGTACCGATGCACGAAGTCTGGAACCAACAGGACCCCGAATAGCTTCTATCCCCAAGCCATAAGACAGCTAAATAGTTACCCAAATAGCTACCCGCACTATCTGCATTGTCCCTTTTTGAACTAACTCTTTTGACTCATTACATACACTGCTGCTACTAATTATTATATATCCTGTTGCCTAGTCACTTTAACCCAACCTATATGTACAGTTGAAGTCGAAAGTTTACATACACCTTAGCCAAATACATTTAAACTCAGTTTTTCACAATTCCTGACATTTATTCCTAGTAACAATTCCCTGTCTTAGGTCAGTTAGGATCACCACTTTATTTTAAGAATGTGAAATGTCAGAATAATAGTAGAGATAATTATTTCAGCTTTTATTTCTCTCATTGCATTCCCAGTGGGTCAGAAGATTACATACACTCAAATAGTATTTGGTAGCATTGCTTTAAAATTGTTTAACTTGGGTCAAACATTTCGGGTAGCCTTCCACAAGCTTCCCACAATAAGTTGGGTGAATTCTGGCCCATTCCTCCTGACAGAGCTGGTGTAACTGAGTCAGGTTTGTTAGCCTCCTTGCTCGCATACTCTTTTTCAGTTCTCCCACAAATGTTCTATGGGATTGAGGTTAGGGCTTTGTGATGGCCACTCCAATACCATGACTTTGTTATCCTTAAGCCATTTTGCCACAACTTTGGAAGTATGCTTGGGGTCATTGTCCATTTGGAAGACCCATTTCTGGAGGAGTACAATTGTTTTTCTGAGGTCTTGGCTGATTTCTTTTGATTTTCCCATGATGTCAAGCAAAGAGGCTCTGAGTTAGGTAGGCCTTGAAGTTAGGCCTTGAAATACATCCACAGGTACACCTCCAATTGACTCAAATTATGTCAATTAGCCTATCAGAAGCTTTTAAAACCATGACATCATTTTCTGGAGTTTTCCAAGCTGTTTAAAGGCAGTCAACTTGGTGTACGTAAACTTCTGACCCACTGGAATTGTGATGCAGTGAAATAATCTGTCTGTGAACAATTGTTGGAAACATTACTTGTGTCATGCACAAAGTAGATGTCCTAACCAACTTGCCAAAACTATAGTTTGTTAACAAGATATTTCGCGGAGTGGTTGAAAAACAAGTTTTTATTGACTCCAACCTAAGTGTGTGTAAACTTCCGACTTCAACTGTACATATCTACCTCAATTACCCCTGTACATCGACTGGTACCCCTTGTATATGGCCAAGTTATCGTTACTCATTGTGCATTTATTCCTCTTGCTATTCTTTTTTTATTGAGAATCTCTCCATTGCTGGGTAAGTAAGCATTTCACTGTTAGTCTACACCTGTTGTTTATGAAGCATGTGACAAATACAATTGTATTTGATTTGAGCCATTTTCCAGTAAGTGACTCAATTCCACCTCATCAAGCCAGTGTGTGTCCTTAATGGTAATGAATGAGAATTGTCTTGGCATTTCCTCTACGGAAATATGAGTTCCTTGAAAGCCTAAGCAAGCGAGGGGGAGGTGAGGGGAGGCAAGGGGGGAGACAGCAAGAGCGTCAAGTTCGCCCCACACACTCAGGTTAATCAATGAGAGGCTGTCTGCGCTGCAGATGAAGGAGACTTGGAGATCAGGCCATAAGAGGGGCGTAGAAATAGACATAGAATTGTAGGTCTATGGGAATACAAGGTGTTTCAACATCTCTTGCTCCTGTTTGAAGTGTCCCATCCATTCATTTACGTTAGTCATTGAGTGCTCTGTCTGATATAGCAGCATACTGTTTTCTTAGAGTTGTATTTTTTTTTAAATCATATGAGTTTGTGTCCAAGTATCTTCCTGACTATCATGGGTCCGAGTACCCATAACACCCTCTGTTTCCCTCAGACATTTCTAAACCGGAGAAATGTGTCAAAAAGGTCAGCAGACACTGCAGACACTGTATAGTTTACTAAATGCCAGTGGATACAAGTCCAGCCGTGTTAAATGCCATAAGCCAACTTCGCCCATTTAGTTTTTTTTAAATATTTGACCAATTATCTTTATTCAACCATCCATCAGACAGACACTGGGAGTCGTGGCAGGGCAGTATTGATTGCTTGCCCAGAGTGTTTCTATGCACTGTTGGAATGGTCCGTTATGAATGATTGAGAGGCACTCATCTTATTAGGGTGGATAGAGGCCTCTCTCTGCCACTGGGTCAGATGCATCTGAAATGGCACCCTATTCCCTATACAATCCACTACTTTTGTCAAAATAAGTGCACTACATGGAATAGGGTGCCATTTTAGCCACGGCCTTTGCATTGACCATGCCAGAAGATGAGGAGGGGTGTTCTTCTGAATGAAAAGGATAATCTAGTAGTGAATTACATTCTTGCTCATTTACATACTTTCCCTAAATTGCGTGGTTTACTTTTTTATTTCAATAAATATTAGTGACTATTAGTAAATTATATCGGCTTCTTACAGTACATGTTCATATTCCTTGTTGCAACACAATTTGAATTGAAGTGACACAGGGATTTTGTGAGAGCAACACAGAGAGGAGCTGGGCTCATTTGCCTGCACTTCTCTGACTGAGCTCTGTGGAAATAGTCGTTTGTTTCTCAAGGAAGTCATCAGGCAAGAGCAGTCCTCCAGTCACGCTAATAGAATCCGAGCTGTCTCATTCCACTATGGAAACCCAGTAGAAATCACAGGTATTCATTAGAGGAGTAGCAACCCGCTACAGCTGTTGAAACAGTGGGAGGCAGTTGTAGTGTAGACGGTCATCTAAGGTCAGGGGTTAATGTACCGGTTTGAGGATGGTAAGCTAGATCTGTCCATGTACCTGCAGCGTTGAACCTTTTACTGCAGTGGGCTGAATAAGGGTCTCACCGAGTGTTTCTTGGTAGTCTTAAAACAAGAAGCCACCTGCACCATGTCAGATATAGAGTTGAAATGTATTACATTTTGAGTTTGTATCCCAATATTACACTTCATATACATAATGGAATAAGGAAAAATATAAAAACCGTTTGACATAAACCCACACTATTTTTATGTGTTAAAAAAAAGAAGAATGTTTATTAATTAGGAAATTAGGAAAAATATGAATAACATTCCACCCATGAGGCCACTAGGTCATTTGACTGCAGGAAAGGTCTACACAGAAGAAATGGAGAAGATTCCCCATGTAATGAGGATGTTTAGTTGGCATAATGTTCCATTTTAGTTAGGTCGAAATGATTGGGAACAAAGTGGCTGCCAGCTAAACTCTCTTTTTTTTGTCACCATATGCAGATGGGCCCTAAGCATTGTTCGACTCTCATTTATAAGGAATCATAATAAATGTCTATAAGCACACAGAGTGTATAGGATTTGGCGTTAAATAGTTTTGGACTTTCACATTTTCAGCTTGTTTTATTTAGATGTCATCCCCTTTTTAAAGATGACTGGCGCTAACAAGAAAGCCACTGAGGCGGCAGGGTAGCCTAGTGGTTAGAGCGTTGGCCTAGTAACCAAAAGGTTGCATGTTCAAATCCCCCAGCTAAACGACGTCTGTCGTTCTGCCCCTGAACAGGCAGTTAACCCACTCTTCCTAGGCTGTCATTGAAAATAAGAATTTGTTCTTACCTGACTTGCCTAGTTAAAAGCAAGCCCTTAGGCTCTGGTCAAGCTTCAAGTGACTGGAGTTTCTTCTGTGCTGTAGAAATGAAACTAGTATACTGAACAAAAATATAAATGCAACACATAGCAATTTCAACTATTTAACTGAGTGACAGTTCGCATGAGGAAATCAGTCAATTGAAATGAATTCGTTAGGCAACAGCTCTGGTGGACATTCCTGCGGTCAGCAGGCTAATGGTACACCCGCAAAACTTGAGACATCTGTGGCATTGTGTTGTGTGACAAAACGGACCATTTTAGAGAGGTGCACCTGTGTAATGATTGTGCTGTTTAATTAGCTTCTTGATATCCCACACCTGTCAGGTGGATGGATTATCTTGGCAAAGGCTCACTATGTGAATACATTTGTGCACAAAATCTGAGAGAAATAAGCTTTTTGTGGGTATGGAAAATGTCTGAGATCTTTTATTTCAGCTCATGAAACATGGGACCAACACCTTACATGTTGCGTTTATATTTTTTGTACAGTATATATGTAAATGCATGGAGTGTAGCCCGTCTGTAAGTCAACATCCATCCTGTTACAGAATATGATGTTGTCCCAGGTCAATTACATGCCAAACGTGTGCATGTTGAAACAATGTGTGTGTGCACTGTTGTTTTGCCCAGTAAGATAAAGCGGAACACTCAATTGTTTGATGACGGACTCTATTAACTGTTGACTGATGCCCCGACCTTCCCAACCACTCTGTCCCTCGAACACATGCACATGCACACGCACACGCACGCACACACACCCACACACACACACACACACACACACACACACACACACACACACACACACACACACACACACACACGAGTAATCGGAGCACTTTGACATTCGTCCATTCATGTCAATAGGTCACTATGGAAGAATAGAAGGATGGAGCTAGAATGTCTGGATTGTGCGGAGACATATTGATGGGCCTGTCCTGTGGTTATGTAGAATCTTAATTGGACCAGTATTGTCACAGCAAAATAATCCTGCAGCAACAGGATTTGAACGGTTAGTCCATAATGTTGCTTGAACAGTGGTTAGGCTATTAGCTGGTCAAAATGTAGTAACATGAAAAGTGAAATACTCTTAATAGAACTGTGCGTTAGTGCGGGTTTTCTGTGAATGTATGCATATCCAGCGGTGCAGGAAAATTCTCAGCAACAAAAGAGTGATCAAATAAAGATCCTACATCTGTAATGGGTGTCTAAAATGCCCTCTTCCCAGAAACACTGTGTAGGCAGCAGCTCTGGGAGTGTGTGTCCATCTCTCTGTACAGCTCTGGGAGTGTGTGTCCATCTCTCTGTGCAGCTCTGAGAGTGTGTGTCCATCTCTCTGTACAGCTCTGAGAGTGTGTGTCCATCTCTCTGTACAGCTCTGAGAGTGTGTGTCCATCTCTCTGTACAGCTCT
This sequence comes from Oncorhynchus nerka, assembly GCF_034236695.1. Lineage (NCBI taxonomy): Eukaryota > Metazoa > Chordata > Actinopteri > Salmoniformes > Salmonidae > Oncorhynchus > Oncorhynchus nerka. The sequence goes on along the minus strand of NC_088400.1, from coordinate 61,151,392 downwards.
GAGAGTGTGTGTCCATCTCTCTGTACAGCTCTGGGAGTGTGTGTCCATCTCTCTGTACAGCTCTGGGAGTGTGTGTCCATCTCTCTGTACAGCTCTGGGAGTGTGTGTCCATCTCTCTGTGCACCTCTGAGAGTGTGTCTATCTCTCTGTACAGCTCTGGGAGTGTGTGTCCATCTCTCTGTACAGCTCTGGGAGTGTGTGTCCATCTCTCTGTACAGCTCTGGGAGTGTGTGTCCATCTCTCTGTACAGCTCTGGGAGTGTGTGTCCATCTCTCTGTACAGCTCTGGGAGTGTGTGTCCATCTCTCTGTACAGCTCTGGGAGTGTGTGTCCATCTCTCTGTACAGCTCTGGGAGTGTGTGTCCATCTCTCTGTACAGCTCTGGGTGTGTGTGTCCATCTCTCTGTACAGCTCTGGGTGTGTATCCATTTCTCCCCACACTCTCAGTGCCAGTTTAATTCATTTACAGCCTGTGCTGTGGTCGAATATCCATTACGGCTTGGAGTGTGTGTGTGTGTGTGAGTGCGTGTGTGTGCGTATGTGTGTGTCTGTGTGCGTGTGCGCTCACGCTTGCGCGTGTGTGTCATGAAAAAAAACTTTGTTAGGATCTATTTCTGCTGACACATTAAAATATCGGTCGATGGTAGTCTGCCACCCGACAATAATCTCCTAATTACCTTTGAGGGTGGTGTGTGTGTCCCCTGCACCAAAAGGTCAACAGTCAGATGGTTCTTTAAATGGCAGTCACCGAGCCATTATTACCACTTCAGTGGTGCAGACTGACATTTCCCTTTCCTTAATTACCCCTAAGAGTTTTGGTCGAAATCAATATTTGTTGATCAGTATAGAGACAACATCTGACATACTCTGACTACTCAACCCCATTGCTCACCGTTGAGAAAATCCTGTTCAAGCAATTCAGTTTCTGTTCAGGCAAAATGTTAGCGGCTCAGTGTTGACTATGATCTCTATCGTATAAAGCGTCTGTTCCTTCTCCATCAGAATGTACAAGTGAATGCTTTGTGACGCTTCGTCTCCTCTGGCAGTCTCAACTCTTTTGCTACCCGCTCCTCAAGAATCTCTAGCAGCTCTGCCCGTCAGGAATCTCGAAGTGAAAACAAAGCAGCGCTCTGCATTTGACACATACAAGATGTTTACTTTGCCTTTGCCGTGTAGCTGCAGCTTTCAAGGTTTTAGTCTTGATCTCAATTCTCAAACTCCCCGTTGTACCTGTCGGGGGCCCAAAACGGTTCCCCTACTTTATTTGACTACGGGATAATGTAGAAAAAATACTGTAGTGCGGTGTGATCTGTATTAGAAGAAAAGTGATTCTATACACTACACTCTCATCTTTAGCCTATATTCCCTTTTTTTGATTTAGCAGAAATCCTGCAAGGTTTGGATGTTCGATAAGTTCATCGTTTTCAGAAAAAGGACAGTAGAGCGCAACATGCTACTTAAATGTAGCTATTTGTTACGCAGTGAAAGGAAGGTACCGAGGTACGCATATTCAGGAGCTAGGGAGGCCTGGCAATAGGATGAGAAATGTCTCTTATTCAGTATGAAAAATGAGATAGCCCACTGTGCTCTCAGCTCATTAGGATCACTGTTTAGAGAGAGCGTTATTCGAGTTTCCTATCTTCTAATGCTGGCTATTTTTAAATGTGAGAAATATGATATTTTCTTCATTCTTTTCATCGCCCCATTTCCACCTTTTTCTCTCTCTCACATGGTCAAATAATTATAGCTCATTGCCACCTAGCTCATCAGCGAGTGTTACATAGAGGGAGGGAAAGTGAAAGACGTGTGCCAGTCTCACTCTCTCTAACGCTCCCACTTTTCCCACTTCCCACTTCTGTCATTACGGATTGGAGAGCACGGAGGAAAGGAGACAAGGAAAGGAGACAAGGAAAGGAAGGAAGTATTGAAACGAATGTCTTTTTCTGTCTTTGCTGCTGCAGGAACTTCTACTACATCACCATGCTAAGGGACCCTGTTTCCCGCTACCTGAGCGAGTGGAAGCACGTGCAGCGTGGCGCCACCTGGAAGACAGCCCTGCACATGTGTGACGGCCGCTCTCCCACCCAGGACGAACTGCCCGCCTGCTACAGTGGTGACGACTGGACCGGGGTCACGCTGACCAACTTCATGGACTGTCCTTCCAACCTGGCCAACAACCGGCAGGTCCGCATGCTGGCCGACCTCAGCCTGGTGGGCTGCTACAACGTCTCCACCATCGGCGCCGAACGGGAGCGCGGCCGTGTCCTACTAGCCAGTGCCAAGAACAACCTCCGCAACATGGCCTTCTATGGCCTGACCGAGTTCCAGCGCAAGACGCAGTACCTGTTTGAGCGGACGTTCGGCCTGCGCTTCATCCAGGCTTTCACGCAGATCAACAGCACGCGGGCGGCCAGCGTGGGGGTGGGGGATGGGGCTCTGCGGCGGCGCATCGAGGGGCTCAACGCCCTGGACGTGGAGCTGTACGAGTACGCCAAGGAGCTGTTCCTCCGGAGGTACCAGTACAGCCGCCAGACACAGCACCAGGAGCAGAGGCTGAGGAGGAGGCAGGAGAGGCAGGAGGAGAGGCAGCGGCTACACCAGCACACAGCCCCCATCTCCAAAGCCAGGAGGGAGGAGGAGGAGAGGGAGATAGAGGGGGTGGAAGGGGAGGAGGTGGGAGGTGTAGCCACCACAGAGAACTACAGCAGCCAGGTGGTGAGATGGTGAGGCCGCAACACCCATGCAAGGACTAGTACTTCCTGTCAGTTTCTCTCTCTCTCTCTCTCTCTCTCTCTCTCTCTCTCTCTCTCTCTCTGCCTTGGGCTGCCCAATGGTGTCTTAATCTTTCAAATAGATGTATTTATTATTACTATTTATCATGATGTTGTCAACTTTTGTTTCTCCTCTCATGCAGAGTTTATTGTGTGTGTTCATTTTTTAATGCTTGTCTGTTCTTCAAAGTAGGTGAACAACTCTAGTGTCAAATGGACATTCTACAAGATTTGATCAGAATCTCCATGGGACTGTACGTAAACAAAAGAAGCGCCTCAGGATTCTTGAAAAGTAATGTGGTTTGGTTAGCTTTGCAAAGGGAGGGTATATTACTGGAAACTTTCGAAGTTTACCAGTAAACTACCAGGATTTTGGTAGCTTTCTTTTTATATTTTATCAGATGGCATCTACTGGCCATTTTGGGTACTTCAGATTATCACAGGTGTCAGTAATTATCTGTGGCCCTCTATGTGGCCTTATCACATGTAAAATGTATAAAATAATCAAGTAAGATGATTCTAAAATAAGAAATTAAATGTAAAACCTGTCAAATATTATCCTAATATAAACCATCAATCAAAACCATTGGTGTTTAATATGAGGGTTTCAGCATTAAACACCTTTATATTTTTTTCACACGCTTTTATTTATTTGACTATGTCTTTGTTGTAAATGTTTTGGCGCCAATGTGGTGGCAGTTGTGAAAAAAAGTCAATAGTTGGAAGAGTTGCAAGAGTAAGATGAAAATAATGCCATTCTTAATTAGATGCTTTTTTCATTAATTAGGCTATTTTCTCTTGAACCATATGATCTATCCACTAGAAACTCATGGACAATACGGACACAGATATTTAAAAAAAAAAAATGTATACATATATGCATATAAATATTTGTAAAGTTATTTATGAATTGAATTACCAAAGTTACCAAAGATTACATTTTAATTACCAAAATTACTGAAGATTCCGTTAACCTAGCTTTACAACATAGGACTTGCTCATGATTTCTAAAGTAAGATATGTTAGTAAATAACACAATAAATTATTCATTTACCACCCTCCCATACTTTGGTTATTTAGGACAGGACTTGTATTAGTTTACCTTGTAAGTTTGCTTTCCAACTATGAGTTAGTATGTACAGTATGATGGTATTCAAGACGTTCACCTGTAGGAAAGTTGTGCATTAAATGTATGCAGCGTACCACTGATTTCCAAGCTTTCCAAAAGCTGTCCTTTTTTCTGCTTCCGTTCACATTGTGTGTTATTCATGACAAAGAAAAGTCTTGATGACATCCACTTCTCTTTGCACGCTTTCTCTGTCAAATCCACAAACGCTCACACACTCACACGCACACGTACACACACACACGTACACGCACGCACACACACACACACACACACACACACTGTGTGATGGAACTCTGTTTAAGATAGAAATAAATACCGGGGGGCACAATAGGCTGGCTGTCTGAACCAATTAGAGCCTTCTTACATCATGGTGGTGTAGAGCAGCCGTTAGCCATTAGTTGTGGTTACAGGCAGTTCAGGTTGAAAGCGTTTAATGTGCGATTGAGCTTGACTCCAACGCAGCACAATAAAGAGTAGGCTATCTGCATACCTTTCTCCTCCATCGGGGTACATAGTCACTCTGGGGATTTCTACATACCAGAGAGGCTGGTGTGATGTGATGAAGAGAGAACAGAACCAGTGATGTATGGAGGAGGAGGAGGAGGAGGAGGGAGGGGAGGAAGAGGAGGGAGGGAAGGAGGAGAAAGTCAGTGTGTTCTTACCCCAAAATAGCCTCTCTTCAGCCCAGCTGCAGTTCTCAGGCTATCTAATTGCTATCGCAGTAGGAGAGAGAAAGAGAGACTTATTGAGGTCAATAATTCTACAACCATCATTACTTCTTATAAAGTCAACCCAGTAACAGTGAGAGAAGTTGTTTTTTCTCCATAACTACTACCATGCACTACTCTGAATAACACTTAGAATGTGAAGCTTTTTTTTTAAAAAGCAGTGGGATCCCAGTAGAAATCCATTGTTGCAAGAATTCAGACCAAAATGAACCCGTGTCAAGTCCATCGCTTCTCCAAATGGCACTTGTTCTAACCAGAGGAGCTCTTTCACTTTTACAATCATTAACATGAGCGAGCACTGTGAAATGGTCTGTGGAGCATGGAGGGATATGACATATGGCATTCGGTAGAATCCTTTGGTGACATCATTTCTAAAGAACAAGCTATCCAGTCACTCTTATTTTCTGAAGATCTCTCACTGTTGATTGAAATGGGTCGTTCCGGTGGTTCGGGGTTGACTAATCCACCTTAAATATACATTGAAATGAAATGCAGCCAGCCCTGAACCACACGGAGTCCTTATACGCAGTACACTTATGTCATATTCAACACGTTATGTAAAATTGATGTTTTGGAATCCGACTTTTTACTTTTTTTTTTATAGTAAAGTATCTGTGGTCTGTAGAGACGCCTGTAAAAACAAAAGATTTGTCGATTTACATTCCAGTTGAGTTATATGGGAAGGGCGGGTGCTGATCGAAAGACAAGCGGTTAATCGAGAAACGTGAAAATATGTGGATAGAAAGGGAGGTGTGCAGGAAGCAAGAGACAAACACTGGAAAGGGTTTTTACCAGACAGAAACAGTTCCTTCCTGGTTCCCAGTCAGTGTGAAACACAGCACCGATCTCTGTATGCCTCCAAAATGGTACACTATTCTCTATATGTGCACTACTTTTGATCCGGCTCTGATCTAAAGTGGCGCACTATAGGGAATAGGGTGCCATTTGGGACACAGGCCCTGAGTAGCCTGGGAGTACACTGACTACAGAATAAACCACTGAGTTGGAATCGCATGCAGTGACCGTATACGTCCATGTGTACAAAAGTACATGCACATCCACGTTACACCATGTTGAGAGTAGTGAAGTATGATGTCATTGGCAAAAATCTGTACATCTGAACACTGCTGAATGACAGTAGATACTATGATAGGAGACCGCATGCTCCTGTTGGCATACACCTGCACATTCTCAAAAGGGTCAAATGCATAACACAGATTCCAGTGATTTGGGGAATTCATCAAAGGAGCTTCTCAACCATGTTTACTGGAAAGGTAGAGGAAGAGATTGAAAGGTTGACAAGAAACAATATCCAACAATCAATTGCAACTAGAGACAGGAGGAACTTGTTGCACGCATAGATAGCCCAACTCATTTATATTCATATTCAAGTTTCCATCCTAGCCTGTCACTCCTCTTTATTGTTCTCATTGTGTTATGGTAGCAAGATACTATACTGAGGTCTTTTTTGCTGTCAGAGTTCACTCAAGTGTTTCTTTGCATTAGATACTTGCTTTCAGCTTTGAATTTGAAGTGAGGTCTGGGCTCCCACAAGGTAGGATGGACAGTGGACATTACCCCCCTTTGATGTTGGACTCAAATAGTACAGCCTCAAATGAACATTTAAGCACCACTAATCTGACACTAGTTTGTTGGCTATTTGATACTATCAAATGATGAAATGTGTTGAAATAATTCAATTGGATGAATAATGTATTACAGTAAATAGCCTCCAGACAAAAAGCAGGATGATACAGTTTACTATCAGTTTCCTTATTAGGAAGTGATTATGTGATTCTCCATAATGTAAGATATAAAACAGACAGAACTTTAACAGCAGGACGTCTTTCCCCCAGCTACTCCTTTCCCCCCAGCCGCTCCTCCCCCCCAGCCGCTCCTTTCCCCCAGCCTCTCCTTTTCCCCCAGCCGCTCCTTTCCCCCAGCCTCTCCTTTTCCCCCAGCCGCTCCTTTTCCCCCCAGCCCCTCCTTATCCACCCAGCCACTCCTTTCCCCCAGCCCCTCCTTTTCCCCCCCAGCCGCTCCTTTTCCCCCCCAGCCACTCCTTTTCCCCCAGCCCCTCCTCATCCACCCAGCCACTCCTTTCCCCCCCCAGCCAATGTGTTCCTTATTCCTTGACTCTCATCTCATTGTTGCTTGCGTTAAGTAGGGGAGAAATAAATACCTGACAACACTGGGTATAGAAGTGAAAACATTTGGTTTCTGAATCATATTGGCATGTTTCTGGTTCTGGGCCAAATGTATCATGTTCTTGTTTCTCTCAAGTCATACCAGAACAATGCATCAAATACCCACTGAGCTCTGAGACAGATATCGGATGGTTAAATGTTGATTGTTAAATGTTTATTTATAATGAAGTGATATGGCAATATCAATTAGAGTATACAGTATATATAAAGTCACCCTTTATAGGTATCTAATATTTTTATAGAAACCACATCAATGTTGTAAACCTCATACTGGCATATAATAAAATCTGATAAAAGGTTTTCTATTTACAGTACAGTATACACAGTATTGTAGGACAATATATTGCCATGGTAGTAATGTCCACACAGAATGAAGTAGAACACTGTATTATATTTCCTGTCTATGGATGGCCATATCCGTGGCTACTGTCCTTACGGCTGAAGCTGTGTTACTGGGCTTACTGACGACAGCCTGGCTGAGTTTGAGGTGAGTCCTGAACTTGATCCACCAGGGGCCCCAGTGGAACACACTGAGGAAGGCCTGCTTGAACTTGTCCCCGGCCAGGGTGTACAGAGCCAGGTTAAAGAAGGTGTTGAGCCCCGCTATGGGCCTGGATATGATATAAGCGGCGTGGACCCAGTGCTCCACCATACATGACGACTCAGGCTTCATCCTGGTGTCTACTCTTAGGATCCTCAGGACGTGGTACGGCAGGAAGCATACCACGAACACCACCAGGATCAGTATGGTGAGGCGGCGTGCCCGCACCCGGCAAGGGCTGTGGGTGTGGGGCCCTTTGGCTAGTTCCCGGGCGATACCGGCATAACACAACACAACCACCACCAGGGGCAGCAGGTAGCCCAGCACGGTCAGCAGCCAGCTGTACCACCACACTAAAGCCGGGTCGCCGCTAGCAAAGTCCAAACACTGGGTCTTGTTGTTTTTATTCTCCATGGTGATCATGGTGAGCATGGGCACAATCTCCGCCCCGGCTATAGCCCAGACTGCGGCGCACGCCAAGATACCCCACCTCTTCTGCTGCACCTGCACCGTCCTCAGAGGATTTGTCAAGACTACATATCGAAACACAGCCAAACAGGTGAGAAACAGTATACTACCATATAGGTTAAAGTGGAACCCGAAACGCACAAAGCGACACATGAAGTTGCCCAGGGTCCAGGATTCACCGTTGGTGTAGTAGTAGACCAGGAAAGGCAGACTCAGAACATACAGAAGATCCGTCAATGCCAGGTTGAACATGATGATACAGCTAGACTTCCAGGGTCGTAGCTTGGCCAAGTAGATGGCGATGGAGGTGATGTTACCCAGCAGCCCCACAGCGAAAATGACACTGTACATGATAGGCAGGTAGTAGAGTTTCATCAGGCTGTCCACGTTGGTGCAGTTATGGTCGGATTTGTTCCTGCTGTAGATGACGCTAGACATGACCGTGCTGTGAGTGTTGTTATCGGCCTAGAAGAGGAACCTAAACAGAGACAGTGTTATATAATTATATACGTATATAGTGAGCTCCAAAAGTATTGGGACAGTGACAAATTTGTTGTTGCTTTAGCTCTGTACTCCAGCACTTTGGATTTGAAATTATACAATGACTATAAGGTTAAAGTGCAGACTGTCAGCTTTAGTTTGAGGGTATTTTCATCCATATCGGGTGAACCGTTTTGAAATGACAGAGCTTTTTGTACATATAGTGGGGCAAAAAAGTATTTAGTCAGCCACCAATTGTGCAAGTTCTCCCACTTAAAAAGATGAGAGAGGCCTGTAATTTTCATCATAGGTACACTTCAACTATGACAGACAAAATGAGGGGAAAAATCCAGAAAATCACATTGTAGGATTTTTTATGAATTTATTTGCAAATTATGGTGGAAAATAAGTATTTGGTCGATAACAAAAGTTTATCTCAATACTTTGTTATATAGCCTTTGTTGGCAATGACAGAGGTCAAACGTTTTCTGTAAGTCTTCACAAACTGTTGCTGGTATTTTGGCCCATTCCTCCATGCAGATCTCCTCTAGAGCAGTGATGTTTTGGGGCTGTTGCTGGGCAACACAGACTTTCAACTCCCTCCAAAGATTTTCTATGGGGTTGAGATCTGGAGACTGGCTAGGCCACTCCAGGACCTTGAAATGCTTCTTACGAAGCCACTCCTTCGTTGCCCGGGCGGTGTGTTTGGGATCATTGTCATGCTGAAAGACCCAGCCACGTTTTATCTTCAATGCCCTTGCTGATGGAAGGAGGTTTTCACTCAAAATTTCACAATACAAGGCCCCATTCATTCTTTCCTTTACACGGATCAGTCGTCCTGGTCCCTTTGCAGAAAAACATCCCCAAAGCATGATGTTTCCACCCCCATGCTTCACAGTAGGTATGGTGTTCTTTGGATGCAACTCAGCATTCTTTGTCCTCCAAAGACGACGAGTTGAGTTTTTACCAAAAAGTTATATTTTGGTTTCATCTGAACATATGACATTCTCCCAATCTTCTTCTGGATCATCCAAATACTATCTAGCAAACTTCAGAAGGGCCTGGACATGTACTGGCTTAAGCAGGGGGACACGTCTGGCACTGCAGGATTTGAGTCCCTGGCCGCGTAGTGTGTTACTGATGGTAGGCTTTGTTACGTTGGTCCCAGCTCTCTGTAGGTCATTCACTAGGTCCCCCCGTGTGGTTCTGAGATTTTTGCTCACCGTTCTTGTGATCATTTTGACCCCACTGGGTGAGATCTTGCGTGGAGCCCCAGATCGAGGGAGATTATCAGTGGTCTTGTATGTCTTCCATTTCCTAATAATTGCTCCCACAGTTGATTTCTTCAAACCAAGCTGCTTACCTATTGCAGATTCAGTCTTCCCAGCCTGGTGCAGGTCTAAAATTTTGTTTCTGGTGTCCTTTGACAGCTCTTTGGTCTTGGCCATAGTGGAGTTTGGAGTGTGACTGTTTGAGGTTGTAGACAGGTGTATTTTATACTGATAACAAGTTCAAACAGGTGCCATTAATACAGGCAATGAGTGGAGGACAGAGGAGCCTCTTAAGGAAGAAGTTACAGGTCTGTGAGAGCCAGAAATATTGCTTGTAGGTGACCAAATACTTATTTTCCACCATAATTTGCAAATAAATTCATTAAAAACCCTATAATGTGATTTTATGGATTTTTTTTCTCATTTTGTCTGTCATAGTTGAAGTGTACCTATGATGAAAAGTACAGGCCTCTCTCATCTTTTTAAGTGGGAGAACTTGCACAATTGGTGGCTGACTAAATACTTTTTTGCCCCACTGTAGTAGAGAACCAAAAGTATTGGGACCAATTAACTTCTATGTGTATTGAAGTAGTAGAAAGTGAAGTATTTGGTCCCATAATATGTTTCTAAACACTTCTACATGAATGTGAATGCTACCATGATTAAGGAAAATCCTGAATGAATCTAACTCCCCCCTCCGCTTGTGCATCTGTAATTTATTCATGATTTATTCAGGACTGTCCATAATCATAATGTAGTGAAAGTGCCTGCACACATCACTACAGACCCTTCATTGCATGTTACCACGCGACAGATCTGCTTCCTGTCACATATAGGTGCAAGTGTGTTGCACGTCATAACAGGACACATCATAACATTGTTATTGCATTGTATTATCAAGCTTTTCCTATAGGTGACCTCTGCAGACCCAGACCATTCGTCTGGACAACACTGCAGGGATGGTATGTACTGTGTTGGTTCGTGAGCTGCTGATTTCACAAGCCTGGGCAAATGCAAAGTATTGTTCATGGTCAACCAAGTATTGTTTTAACCGTACTTCATGTCAGTGGAGGCTGCTGAGGGGAGGACGACTCATAACAATGTCTGGACTGCAGCTGATGGAAAGGCACGAAACACATGGCAAACCATGTGTTTGATGTCGTTGAGACATTTCCACTCATTCCGCTCCAGGCATTACCAAGTGCCCATCCTCCCCAATTAAGGCGCCACCAACCTCCTGTGCTACACGCGGGCTATCACAAACCGACACAGTGTCCATAACCATATCCAGTCCCTAAAGTGGGTCCTGTTAAAAGAAACATTAACAAGACCCTCTTGCATGATGCTAGTCTAGTTACGGTTAATGTATCCTACAGCATATCTAATGTTCTGGCAGCATTCCAGGCTCATTGTAGCAGTAATGGTAGAACATACACATGGTTGCAGACACTTATTGAGGATTTCATTTCTGGTTACAAGGGCAGACTTGCTATCCAAGCCACACACACGTACAAAGCGAGACTTAATCGTGGCTTTGACCGGCCTTTTTGGGGCTGGTAACTCCATGTCTAACACATATCAGCTGGCTAAACAAACACCATATACTGCATGGATTTCAAATCGAATAGCGACTGGTTTTCAGCACCTGGCGCTTGGTGATGATAGTATCATCAAGGCCGTCAAGTCATAAGCTGAGACATTATTGAAGCTTAGTCACATTGTTTTTGTCCAAACCCACACTGTGGAACACAATACAGCTTGTATAACTTACGCACAGGACTTGTTCACAGCTGCACGGCAGGACATATTGGATCTCCGCCTGGGTAAGGCGCTTGCGCCATGCGCTGAACGACCTCATTGTTTCACTTGAACTAGAGAAATGGTTCAAGTCAGACAATATTCAGAATATTTAATATGCAGAACTGTTAGCCACCAAAAGATGCACAATTCTAGAGGATATTTTGGTTGTATTTGTTTTTATATGACTTTCCCTTTTATATTTCCGGACCCAACATTTTCAACTCGAGCTCCATCTGCCCTTCGTGAGTGGTTGTTAAAGACCAATTCATAAAAAAGGGATCACTTTGCTGGCTATTGTTGGGTGAAGGGTACTGATATGTTGGTAACAACTCGGTCTTGTTGTCATGCGACTGTAATAAATATGTAATTTGCACCTGTAATACATTACCACCGGTAACTTTTGACGATACTAAACTGATGAGAGTACGATCATCGCATGCTATTCTGATGCTATCCAAGTGTCTCATACCCAGTGGCGTGTGATAAGTGAGATATAATTCTTTCTCCTAGGGGGGGCTGACCTGTCCAGCTAACCACACTCTCTGCTTGAAAATGACTGAAGATTTCACAATGGGACAGCTGAATATTCTCGGACGGGTATCCATGTACACTGACATTGCACCCTGGTGGGAGGATGCCTTCTATGAGAAGAGCACCAGGTCTCTGACGGAACCCACGGCCATGGTACAGGAGCTTCTGCAGGAGACCTGCTACCATCTTGCACGCTCCCAGGTCGAAGTCAACCTGGTCAAGAAGACGTCAACTATCCCGATTAGTGTCTCCATTGCCTCAGCCAAATACGCATACACAGGGTGGGACTGGGTGTACCGCGCGTTCCAACTTGGCAAGCCTGCTTGTGGTAACTATAACTTTAACACGGTGTTGCTTTTGCAGACATTGGATCACCTCTCTTCGTGAGACCACTTCTACTTCTTTCGTTATGGCACCCCTGGTTCTTTCCTGGCCCAGAGGTGCCAAACAGGAGATTATTGTAGTCGAAAATAGAGAGAGTAAACTAATATGAACGATGATGAAGGCCAGTGATGAAGACGCGTCTAGCGACTTGCTGGCGCCGAGGCCCAGGATGATGACTCAATCACGATTTATGACATTGTTTGAATGGCAGACCATCAGTGGGCTATCACATGGGTCAAACACACCTTATCTGTGGTAATCTCGAGGAAGAGACATTCCCACAGAAATCCTAGGGTCGCTGAAGGCAGGAGAGGTGAAGACTGATTAAACTTGAAATTAATGTTATTGTGTGAATTAAATGATCATGTTTGGATTGTTTCAAGAGTTCACAAAGAGCTATGAATTATGATGTATTTTATTGTACTGTAAGTGCTATGGATTTGTTGTTACAGAGACACTGTGTTATTCTGTTGGTCGGACGGCGGATAGTTCAAAAAGGAGCGACACAGGGGTGTGCTCTTATCACAGTGTTGAGATGTGGTGATTAGAGAATGCGTGTGAAGTTTCATACCTTTTGTTGAGATTTTTTTGGGCCTTGCAAAGTGATGTTAATTAGATGATGGGAGATACTGGGATTTGCCATTCTTGGAAGAAAAAAAGATGGGGTTAAACGTTGATCATGGAGTCATTTGTAAACTGATCTCCTGATGTACGTTTGTATGTCATAGTAGTGAATTTTCTATGCCGTTAAAGACTTAGGATATTTTGTATTATTTTTATCGTGAAGATTTCTGGTATGTACCATTTGCTAATTGTATTCTTATTGCGTAACTGGAATAAATCGGATTACTTTTAAATGGATACAATCCGTAGTCCTCACGTTTCTGAGTAATATTCCTTGAATTATTATTAGTATACTACTACTATAACTATTACTATTCCTGCTACTACTGCTACTTCTACTGCTACTGCTACTACTACTGCTACTGCTGATGATGCTACTACTACTACTACTACTACTGCTACTACTACTACTGCTGCTACTACTCCTACTCCTGCTACTGCTACTACTACTGCTACTACTACTACTACTGCTACTGCTGATGATGCTACTACTACTACTACTACTACTACTGTTACTGCTACTGCTGATGATGCTACTACTACTGCTACTACTACTACTGCTACTCCTGCTACTGCTACTACTACTGCTACTGCTACTACTACTACTACTGTTACTACTACTACTACTGCTACTGCTGATGCTACTACTACTCCTGCTGCTGCTACTACTACTCCTGCTACTGCTGCTACTACTACTGCTGCTACTACTACTACTGCTACTACTACTGTTACTCCTACTCCTGCTACTACTACTACTGATACTGATACTGCTACTGCTACTACTACTACTACTACAGTACTATTACTATTTCTAATACAGTCACTTACCCTCAATTTTCAACACTAGCCTCTAACAATTTCAACTTCTAAACATCTTCTATTAACATAAAAAATACTCATAAAAAATTACCATTTTTACTTCCCTCTGCTCTCATTATCACAAAACGTGTGAGACAGTGTCAGGTTTTTCTGGCAGCATAAATAAACCAAAAAAATCCACACCATGACATTGCAAATTTTATACCTCAGGTCTAATTCTTTTTTCTCATCTTGTTCCTTACTTTTCACTCTGCACTTCATGTATTCTTCCTTTTAGAAAATACTGTAACATGTGAAGCCACCTAGTAAGTATGATCAACGCTATACTAAAATTAAAAAATTATACTTAGAGTTTCTTTGTACTGAACACATTGAGTCAGAAGCCCCGTTGATAACTGGTTATAAAATGTGTCCTTTGTCCTGGTCTTGTCCACATTCTGATTGTGCCCACATTTTTAGACAGGTGTAGATGATTAAAATACGCATTGTGATCTGTCCGTGATCAGATCTTCCTGACCACCTCCGGAGGTAGTCAGGGACCCAGTGTGTTTGGATATTATCATCACTATACCGGTCTCTAAAATTGACAGGAAACACCATGTCTTAAAATACATACATTCATATTATTTTGAAAGAATATCTGTCAAATAATCTGCATACTGGGAGGCACAAGGGAATCTAGTCACAATGCAGGCAAAATACACATTTTAATACCATTTGTAGATGCCATGGCTACAATGTGGGCACAATAAGAATGTGGCAAATATCAGGACAGAAGTCACATGTTAGCATCAGGTATAAGCAAGGCTAGAGATACAGTCTTCCTGTCCCAATACACTGAAATGGTCCCTTTCCTTCCCTCTTCTCCATTTAACTGTGATATGGCAACATATGGCAACTTACAGTTAGTCAGTCAGTCAGACAGTGCTGCTCCCTCAGTCATCGGTATCCTCTCTGAGATTTTCCTCCTCCTCTCTCTTATACATCAACCACCTCTGGTCCCTCCTTTCAGCTACATTAACCTCCTACAGCACTGTCTGGCCCCCACCACGGGGAAACACAAGCATGTCACGCACTGTTGGGTGTTACCTCATTGACTTCTGCTTCAAAACCCTTATTCACAAAGAATTCCGATCCTATTTCTGTATTTGACATGAATGTATTGAAAATATACGAGAAGTACAGTACTACTTCCTCTTCACTATGGGTACAGTACAACATTCCTGTGCAGCAGTTAAATAAGGGGAGGAATAACATGGAGTACATTAAGCGGCGTTATTCCCCCTCAGTGCTGGGTGTTTAGTGGCTTAGTATTACTGTACTATGATGTCACATGTCCTGCATTTAGCATCAGCCGGCAGGTTGATACAGGGAGGGAAAAAAGTATTTGATCCCCTGCTGACTTTGTACGTTTGCCCACTGACAAAGAAATGATCAGTCTATCATTTTAATGGTAGGTTTATTTGAACAGTGAGAGACAGAATAACAACAAAACAATCCAGAATAACGCATGTCAAAAATGTTACCTAGTTCACCTACATTTCATCTCTAGGACAGACAGAGATTTCCAGTTCTGGGTTACCAGGGGTGTAAAGTACATCAGTAAAAATACTTAAAAGTACAATTTAAGTAGTTTTTGGGGGTATCTGTACTTTACTATTTATATTTTTGATAACTTTTACTTCACTGCATTCCTAAAGAAAATAATATACTTTTTACTCCATACATTTTCCCTGACACCTGAAATTACTCATTACATTTTGAATGCTTAGCATGACAGGAAAATGGTCCAATTCACACACTTATCAAGAGAACATCCCTGGTCATCCCTACTGTCTCTGATCTGGCGGACTCAAAAAACACAAATGCTTTGTTTGTAAATTATTTCTGAGTGTTGGAGAGTGCCACTGGCTATCCCTAAATAAAGCAGAAAGAGAATTGTGCTGTCTGGATTGCTTAATATAAGGAATTTGAAAGGATTTATACTTTTGATACAGAAGTATATTTTAGCAATTACATTTACTTTTTGATACTTAAGTATATTTAAATCCAAATACTTTTAGACTTTTTCTCAAGTATTATTTTACTGGGTGACTTTCACTTTTACTTTAGTCATTTTCTATTAAGGTATGACAATTGGGTACTTTTTCCACCACTGTGGGTTAATGAGATTAACCTACTGTATGTCAAACCTACTGTGGAAATCTACTGGGACCTACAGCCTTGGTATGACACATAATGTAGTGTACATAGTGTATGCATAATGCATGGCAGTTGTTTAAACCTGCCAATGAGTAGGTGTTTCCCATGTTAGTTTTTACTATACCAACTGGCTCACACTTAGATTTAATTTCCTGATATACCATATCTTCGACCTGAATCTAGTTCTAGTAAAACATGCGTGCAATGCACAGACAAATGTTTAAACTTAACCAGCCATAAAAATGGCGACAACTGTTTCTCCAAATTCAAAACAACCATAACAGGAGTTTTTGAACAAATGTTTATTTTACAAAAAAGCTAGCTAAATACACGTTGTGGGTTACTCTATAATGAGGGAAACTAATATACTGATGCGGTCTTCACTGAAGCAAAGTAGATGTTTTTATTGTACAGAAAATCACCTGAGATCAGAAAGAGGCAAAAAGAAACTCACAACACAATCAACTAATAAGAGTCCACATTTGAATTGTCATGTGACACCCCCTCTATTCCTGAAATGGAAAGACTACCCAGAGGAGATGGTGGTAATCCGGGCAGACAGAGGGCATCATGGGGAATCATGACTGGGCAGCGAGGGTCTAGAGTTTGGGCATCTTGGCAGCATTGAGGCGCATGGACACGCAGGAGGAGCCAGCGGCGTAACGCATCTCCCTCAGCATCCCGCTCCATTCCTTCTTGTCCTCCTCGTACCTAACACAGGGAAAATGAAGATACAGTGATGAGGAACAGAACAAATCAAGACGTAGCTGACTGTTTGTACAGTACCACTGACCAAGTAGGGCCCTCTCATTTCTTTTTTCATTTAGTTTCAACTTTATTTCTTATCATACATTTATATAACAAATTATTATAATTGAACCAAGATGAATAAGTTCAACTTGTTTGTCCACAGGTATGGAAATGTAAGCCATCTAAAATAACAAACCCACAACTAAACTAACAGGGCGGAACAATGCAAACTTCTGTTAGCTCACAGAGTTAATGCCTAGGCTTTAGCACAATGGGCTAACACAGTCCTGTTGAATGCATGAAGAAGACCCGGGTCTGAAACCAGGTTGATAACATAACATTAAAAGAGGGTACTTACTGCCAAACATCAGTAATCTCTGCGGGGACCACCTCCTTGTTGTCATTCTGGATGAAGGTGAAGCCCCCCACGGCGTACAGGGTACTCTCATTGCTCAGCAGGTTCACTGAGCTCCTCTCCTGGGGAAAGTCTGTGAATGCCTCCCATCTGCAAAACAAGGTGATTAGGGATAGCGTCAGGGGGACTCTTTCTAATTAAGGCCATCCTGACTCAAGAAGACTAATAACGTTCAACATCCAGAACCAGCAAATGGTATTGTTATGGTGGATGATATAAAAAGGTGTAACAAGTTCTTAAACTGATTTATCACCAAACTAAATGCTACATACTTATTTGTTCCAAAGTCGTAGACTTCAGATGCAGCAGTGAGGCCTTCCTCGTTGACTCCACCAGCCACCACGATCTTTCCATTGTGAACGATGGCTCCGAACATGGCTCTGGCTGTCTTCATGGCAGCCAGCTCCCTCCACTCTGACTGCTTGTGGTTGTATACAAACATCTTGTTCAGGGCTTTGCTGCGCGGGAGAATGACAGACAGGGTTGTCAGATCTCAGGAAATGCCCTTCTGGCAACAGTATAGAAAGACTGTGATGGGTTTGCAGTTACGGTTTGGATCCTATAAATCAGACAACATGTATTACAATACGGGCTCACATGCAGTGGAGGCTGGTGAGAGGAGGACGGCTCATAGTAACGGCTGGAATGGAGTCAATGGAATAGTATCAAACACATCAAAGACGTGGCTTCCATGTGTTTGATGCCATTCCATTTACTCCATTCCAGCCGTTACTATGAGCTGTCCTCCCCTCAGCAGCCTCCACTGCTCACATGTAACCCAAAGAACACATTATTTTCACTACGGTCACGTATGAATAACTGTTTACTTTACCATGTGTAGTTCCATAATGAAAAGAATGACTTCTACACTAGCTCTATGGTCTGACATGCTCAGGTCTTAGAATGATAGACTACAAACAGCTGCAGCTCACACCATATCTTTAGCACGATGCACGCACGCACGCGCGCGCACGCACGCGCACGCACACACACACACACACACACACACACACACACACACACACACACACACGATTTTCAATTGTTGTGGGGACCTGAAATTGATTTTCATTTAAAATTATATTTTCCCTAACCTAACCCTAACCCCTAAACCTAACCCTAACGCCTAACCCTAATTGTAAACCCAAACCCTAAGCTTAAAATAACCTTTATCTTCGTGGAGACATGGGAAATGTCTCCACAAGAGAGAATTTTCCTTGTTTTACTATCCTTGTGGGGACTTTGGGGGAATTCAGGTCCCCACAAGGATATAAGACCACACACACACACACACACACACACACACACACACACACACACACACACACACACACACACATACTTGTCATCAGTCTTTCCTCCAATGCAGTACACCAAACCCTTATGGGAGACCACAGAATGGCCGTGGATCTTCAGGGGAAGCTTTTTGGTCTCACTCCACTTCATCTTCCTTTGGGAAAGCCATTACAGAACAGGAGGGTCAAAACACACACTTCAAATGGTAAAGACCTGAGTAGTCCTATATGTTTCTACTGTACTGTGTGAATGAGACGTTGAATGCTATTCCACTCACTGGACGTCATAGCACATCACAGAGTCCAAACACTCGTTGCTCTGGAGGTCTTTTCCAGCAATAGCGAACAGCAGGTTCTCACACTCTCCCATGTTGAAAAGGGCTCTAGGGGAAGGCATGGGGGGCAGAGCTACCCAGTCAGCTGCAAGAGTGTCCAACTGAAATACACAGGGTTGAATGAATGAATGATTGATTGATGTAATGACTGCATTAATCTATTACAAATAAGTATTCTGAATAAAGAGAGTGTTTTGTGCTATTGACATCATCATTTATTCTAACATCAAACAAAGACTTTTGTCGATGTAACTTAGTGAGCTAACATAGATTCTCGAAAGGCAAATATTACCAATAGAAGATTTGAAAGCATCAAAAGAAGTTGCCCAAACTCTAAATGAACAATGATTGGTTACCTGATAGAAGTAGCACTGTAGGGGGGCGTCCTTGTCCTCCTCGTCCACAAACAGTCCTCCGATGAGGTAGAGCTGGTTCTTCTGTGATGCCAGGCTGACGTGGTTCCGGGGGATCTGTTCCGACATGGCCGCCAGGAAACACTCGTTCTCGTTGACGTCGTACGCCACCGCTGCCGTGTCGTTGATCATCAGGATCAGGTCGCGGACGTACATGCCGTGGCGACGGTTATCGTTCAGGAAACCTGGGAAAACCTCCTCTGTCTCGCCACCCTCACCGTCCGCCCCCTTATCCCCAGCTACCTTCTCCTTCTTCTCTGGGAGTTTCCCCTGGAACGCGTCTTTGATCATCTGGACCTTCTTCAGGAGTTCTGGGTCAGCCTTGATGATCTCGTCTGTCTCCACTTTGTCGTGGAAGTATTTCTCGGGCATGAGGCGGAAGCGGATGCACTCAAAGGCGTCACCCAGTACCTGGACACGTTTGTCTTTGTCGTTGTGGACCCATTTCATGAGGGCTTCGAACACCATCTCCTCCCTCTCCACATTGAGCGAGTCGCCACCGATGACTGCGAACAGTTCATGAGCGGCCAGCTGGAGGAACTCCTCGTCTTTAGAGAGGATATCGAAGCGGTCTGCGATGTAGTCACGGGCGGACACCGCCAACCTGGGCACGTTAAGGACCAGACCCATCCTGAAGATTGCCAGACAGTTGGTCACGGAGAGCTTCTTCTGAAGATAATTAACACACACGGTGAAGACTGAAGGTATCTGGAAACGATTGGCTACAGCAAGTATGTCCTGCACATTTTCGTCAGTGAGGTCGATCTCGGCCGAGTACAGATACATAATTATCATGTCCAAGATTGCGGGATTGACATCGTCCAGGACCACCTCCTTGTTGGCCTTCACCTCCTTGCCATCCTCGGAAAATAATATCTCTCTGAAGTATGGGCTGCAGGCAGCCATGATGAGTTTATGGCAGGGGAAGCTCCGATCGCCCACTTTCAGAGTGCAGTCCACAAACTTGTTCTCGTTCAGCAGCTCCTTGAGGCCATCCTGGAGCAAGGTGCTCTGGAAGAGGCGCAGCTCCTCCTTCATGGCTTTCGGGTCCATGATGTTGGGAAATCAGTGGCTTGCAGAGGGGAAGAAATGGTGGCCACAGGTCCTCTTGGCACCCAGTCCAGGCTAGAAAAGGCTGAGCAGAGAAAAGGTTCCCAGCTTGAAGCCCCCACTGCCGACTGCAATTTAATACTTTCCCCTCTAAATATAGCTGCCTGCCTGCCTCAGTCGGTAGGAATCTCAGCTCTTCCAAATCTGAATGCGGAGACCGACTCATACAGCTGTCACAGACTGAAAGAAGCAACTGGGGTGTTCTGGGCTATAGTCCACTACCATGATTCAGCCTCAACACTGTCATTGGTATAGTAGTGGCTAAAGAGGGATAATGCTGTCAAAGCTACTGGTTATTAACCCAATATTGGTTGTTTAGACTAGTGTCTCCACCCTGTATCTCATTCCCATTCATTCATTTCCAAACAACCATTCAAGCTAGGGTAATACCTCTCAATTAAACTATTTAAAGTGGATTCTAGGATATTATGTCCCTATGCCACTGTGCAAAATACAATGTACTATCGTTTTAATTGAATTTAGCCCTAAGACTGACTAGGATTGGATTCTAATGAGCATGGTTGAGAAAAGTTGAGGAGGGCTGAGCAGCAGCAGCTGATAGACAGGCCTCTCCACCTATCAACATTCCTCGTAATTTTCTCTTCATTGTTCGGGGGGGGGGGTCATAGGGGCGAGGCATTCAACTTCAAGCCCTGAAAATAGACACTTTTTCCTGAATTATACTGTACCCTCAGTGTAGGCTTTCATCTCTGTTTAAACTTAGGTGGCTACAGATAAAATATATAAAGCAGGTAAACTTAGCTTGATTATAAGTCAAAGTGTTTGGAAATGGGTGGCAATGTGGACACTGTAGTTGAGGACACTAAAGATAGACCATTTGGACAGGAGTGGAGTGTCTCACACGTAATATAAATATAGTGTAGTGCACAGACAGCAGTGTCACCTCGCCAATATCAGAAATGGATACCTATCGATTGCGGTGGCTACAGGAACAGGTTCCTAAATTCATAGAAAGTGAGATTTAGAGAAGACTTTCAAAGTACATTCATCTTGTTTGTACTGATGAAAATATTAAGTTCAATTTAGTTGAGTTAAATTCACAGACGTTTATTTACTCTCTAAGCAAAGTCATTTTCTCAGAGCATGATACATTTCAAAACGGTCCTCTATCTATCAAATAGATTGTCAGAACAAATGGTCATAGTTAAAACAAAATAAGTAGCAACATGTAGTAGTAGCAACTGTAGTAGCAACATGTGCACATATTATATTATTAAAAGTTATATAGACGTTATATTTGTGTTAAATTACAATCTGAATCAAGTGAGCTACCAATGGAACAGCTGGGGGTTCCTGATGAGAGAATTGAGAACCATTGACTGATTTAGTCAACTGTTCTCAATGGACACAAGGTCATATGTGAGTCTTTCACAAGACACTACACTGGCCATAGACATATAAATGACTTAACAGGATAACACAACAGATTACATCAACTGGAATGATGACACTCTCATTCACGGCTGCACAAAAAGAGCTAAGAGCAAAACATGCCAAAAAATACTCTAATGAGCCGGCGAACCTACATTTTAATTATCACTAAAAGAGCAAGTAACGCTTTTTGTGAACTGTAGAGCAAAATTGAAGAGCTCAAAGGGTTCTTTGAGTCATCATGGTTCCACAGAGAACCATCACCTTTCCCAAAGAACCCTTGACGAACACTAGCTTCTAGTGTGCATCAGGCAAGGCAACTTTTCACCAGTAGAGGACACCATACATCTACAGTATAAGCCACATGAACCAGCGTGAAATGAAAGGCAACAATTGTAATGTAGAAAACTGTACGGTAATGTACTTGTATGACAAACATCGCAAATTCAGACAAACATAAAACAAAATCACATTTTTATTCCTAAAAATCTTTGTTAAAAAAACACATTCAAATGCACAAAACTATCCCTAGACATGAACGGTAGAGCACCGTTGTCATTTCCTAGCGTGGTTTGTTGACAGCACAGTGAGTTGATACAGGGTTGGTTCTTCTTGGAAATAAAATGAGTTGCTCATAGTTTCTGTAAACGTGTAAATATTGGGTCACAAGCTAGATGAATAGCATTATTGCAGGAACACGTTATGGCACCAATGTTGTTATTTCACAGTTTGAACAATGTGGATATTACAATTACGTTAGCAATATAAAATCAGTGATCAGCATAAAAGAGTTATGATATGATGCGGGATATATACATTACATACTGATGCTGTCAAAAAATGCTGTCAAAAAATCTATAGACCATACTGATTTGCCACTTGAAGCATGTACAGTTGAAGTCGGAAGTTTAGGTTGGAGTCATTAAAACTTGTTTTTCAACCACTCCACAAATTTCTTGTTCACAAACTATAGTTTTGGCAAGTTGGTTAGGACATCTACTTTGTACATGACACAAGTCATTCTTCCAACAATTGTTTACAGACAGATTATTTCACTTATAATTCACTGCATCACAATTCCAGTGGGTCAGAAGTTTACATACACTAAGTTGACTGTGCCTTTAAACAGCTTGGACAATTCCAGAAAATTGTGTCATTGCTTTAGAAGCTTCTGATAGGCTAATTGACATCATTTTAGTCAATTGGAGGTCTACCTGTGGATGTATTTCAAGGCCTACCTTCAAACTATGTGCCTCTTTGCTTGACATCTTGGGAAAATCAAAAGAAATCAGCCAAGACCTCAGAATTTTTTTGTTGTAGATCTCCACAATTCTGGATCATCCTTGGGAGCAATTTCCAAACGCCTGAAGGTACGTTCATCTGTACAAACAATGGTACGTAAGTATAAACACCATGGGACCACACAGCCGTCAACACACTCATCTCCTAGAGATGAACGTACTTTGATGCAAAATGTGCAAATCAATTCCAGAACAACAACAAAGGACCTTGTGAAGATGCTGGAGGAAACAGGTACAAAAGTATCGATATCCACAGTAAAACGAGTCCTATATTCACATAACCTGAAAGGCCGCTCAGCAAGAAAGAAGCCACTGCTCCAAAACCGCCATAAAAAAAGCCAGACTACGGTTTGCAACTGCACATGGGGACAAAGATCGTACTTTTTGGAGAAATGCCCTCTGGTCTGATGAAACCAAAATAGAACTGTTTGGCCATAATGACCATCGTTATGTTTGGAGGAAAAAGGGGGAGGCTTGTAAGCCGAAGAACACCATCCCAACCGTGAAGCACGGGGGTGCCCCCGGTTGTGGGGGTGCTTTGCTGCAGGAGGGACTGGTGCACTTCACTAAATATATGGCATCATGAGGTAGGAAAATTATGTGGATATATTGAAGCAACATCTCACGACACCAGCCAGGAAGTTAAAGCTTGGTAGCAAATGGGTCTTCCAAATGGACAATGACCCAAAGCATACTTCCAAAGTTGTGGCAAAATGGTTTAAGGACAACAAAGTCAAGGTATTGGAGAGGCCATCACAAAGCCCTGACCTCAATCCCATAGAACATTTGTGGGCAGAACTGAAAAAGCATGTGCGAGCAAGGAGGCCTACAAACCTGACTCAGTTACACCAGCTCTGTCAGGAGGAATGGGCCAAAATTCACCCAACTTATTGTGGGAAGCTTGTGGAAGGCTACCCGACGCGTTTGACCCAAGTTAAACAATTTAAAGGCAATTCTACCAAATACGAATTGAGTGTATGTAAACTTCTGATCCACTGGGAATGTGATGAAAGAAATAAAAGCTGAAATAAATCATTCTCTCTACTATTATTCTGACATTTCATATTCTTAAAATAAAAAGTGGTGATCCTAACTGACCTAAGACCTTCTAGGAGTAAATGTGAAAAACTGGAATTGTGAAAAAAGTATTTGAATTTGGTCAAATGTATTTGGTAAGGTGCATGTTAACTTCCAATTTCAACTGTATGTATTAATTAATCAGTGTCTAATACTAAGTGGTATTTTCTACTATTTCTTGACTACATAACTGAGTGAGATTGACTGAATTGTGTGATAAAATGATGTTATATGATGAGCTATCCATTCATTTTGAATGAAAATGGTAATGTTAAATTAAAGGCCCAGTGCAGTCAAAAACTAGATTTGCTTGTGTTTTATATATGTTTCCACATTATGAGGCTGAAAGATTACTGTGAAATTGTGAAAATATTGATAATGCCCCTTTAGTGTAAGAGTTGTTTGAAAGAGTGCCTAAAATTTCAGCCTGTTTTGGTGGGATGGAGTTTTGGCCTTCCATGGTGAAATCACCAGGTGGTAAATTAGTTAATAGACCAATAAGAAAGAGTTCCAAACCACAGTAAGGTACTTAATTGTCATCCAGAAATGATTTGATATTAAGATAAAAACGGCTGCATTGGACCTTTAATGAAACATTTTTACAGAGATTGGCGGTAAAATTAAAGTTCAGATCAGACACTGGAATTAGTATATGAATATTTATAATAAGTGCGTAGAGTTTTAGTTCAAGGGTAGGGGGGGGGGACTAGGGAGTGTCAAACAAGCATTTATCCAATAGTACAACATACTGTCATGACTTGACCTCCTTCCATCGTGAAGTACATGGTGCCATGGAACATCCGTTTAAAGACTGAATTGAGTGAGATGTCTTCTCAGCCTGTTGTGAAGAAAACACACAAAAGCATTCATACAAAATCCCATACTTGATGAACATTCAACGGAAACCAAAGATCATTGAACGATGAGCTATACAGTACCTGCTCTGCCTTGCACGCATGTCCTCTTACACTCCTCCTCTGTGTCGAAGCGGTTCTGGTTCCCCTCACAGGCTCCGTACCAGAACTGGGCGCATGCGTTGGCCTGCTTGTCGTAGTACCAGCGCATTTTGTAGTCCCGACAGGGGCCCTGGTCTAGGACCAGTGCACAGCGAGGGTCCAGAGGCACATACTCTGACATGGGCAGAACACAGAGAGAAGACCGTTAGTGAAGGCCCACTAAATAAATAGATGTTATATCAGGATGTAGGGGCCATGGCACACTAGTATACTGATTCTGTTCATTGGCAGATATAGCTAAAGCATCAACAAAATGTGGGTCAATTTCAGTTGGAATCATTCAGTAACTGATTTTGACAGGCTTTGTAGTAATCTGAACAGCTCATATGATTCAATCCGTTAGCTTAATGAACAGACACAGGGTAGACTTCTATGACCACATAGACATAGCACTTCTCCCAGCTGTTGCAACATACCTTTGGGAAGTGCGGGTCGTGATGCAGGCACTAACTGGACAGAGCCTGAGGACCCTGAGGATGAAGATGACGTTCCTGATGATGATGAGGAAGAGGACCCTCCTGTATTGGAAGATGAGGAATCCCTGGAGGAGGAGGATGTGTTGCGGTTCAACGTGGGAACGTCCCCGCGACCAGTCCCCCAATCTGGGGTGTAAACACCTCCATCCTGGCCTCCCTCACGCTGCCCTTTCTGGACCCGGAGGAATTCAAACACACAAGGAAAAATATGAGGACCAACAAAGTCCTTACCCTATTGTCAATTAGTAGCAAAACACAAATACACCGTTTTAAAGCCTGACACAGAGTAACAAGCCCAGTGTTACTATAGTGAGATAATGTACAGTAGACTAAGAGGAGACAGTGTTACTATAGTGAGATAATGTACAGTAGACTAAGAGGAGACAGTGTTACTATAGTGAGATAATGTACAGTAGACTAAGAGGAGACAGTGTTACTATAGTGAGATAATGTACAGTAGACTAAGAAGAGACAGTGTTACTATAGTGAGATAATGTACAGTAGCCTAAGAGGAGACAGTGTTACTATAGTGAGATAATGTACAGTAGCCTAAGAGGAGACAGTGTTACTATAGTGAGATAATGTACAGTAGACTAAGAAGAGACAGTGTTACTATAGTGAGATAATGTACAGTAGACTAAGAGGAGACAGTGTTGTCATTAGTTCAATGGAGCATGCAAGTCATGTCAACTATACATTGAGAGTAGGTTGTTTTCTGGCCAGTGCCTCTGCTAAATGTCTGTTAATGTGCTGTAAAGACCTGTACTGTGGCAGTGCCAGGGTTGATAGGCTGGGTCAGGTCTACGCTGCCACCCTGACTTTGAGTGCCGGTAGTGGTGACTGTTCGCCTCCTGTTGAAGTCCTCCTGGTTGGTGGTTCCATAGCCATTGCCCCCGTTGCCATAGTTCCCATTGTTCCCGTTCCTGTATCCATTGTTGCCGTAGCCGTTGGTGACACGGTTGTATATCAGACCACCGTTCTCGTCTTCACAGAACTTGCTGACGAGCTTGGACTCCAGAGCTGAGAGAGAGAGCCACAGAGCAACAGGAGTTGTGATGACTTGGAACAGGAGATGAATCACATTGTACTGGTATTAGCCTTGGAGACTTCGCGGCAACTTGATGCAGTTAACTTGGTACATTAGGTAAATGTACAGACCACACCGTATAATAACAGTAGACCTACTGCTAACATAGGGGCAGAAGTTTTTCTTCACTATGTCAGCTGACCAGGGCCATTCAACATTCAGCTAACACTGTAACGACCTAAAGCTTCACATGACACCATCTACAGATGAAACACTATGGTGTCTTAAAGGAGGCCTGGGTAGGATCAAAATGTCATAAATATTCATGTATTTATGTTATTAGATAGAAATGTCAAATATTTGTCAACAATCCTGAAAAGGACTATTCTATGGATTACATTGAGTGATAATTTTCCTCACCATTTTAGATAAGCATGCTCCGTTCAAAAATGCAGAACCAAGAACAGATACAGCCCTTGGTTCACTCCAGACCTGACTGCCCTCGACCAGCACAAAAACATCCTGTGGCGGACTGCAATAGCATCGAATAGCCCCCGTGATATGCAACTGTTCAGGGAAGTCAGGAACCAATACACGCAGTCAGTCAGGAAAGCTAAGGCCAGCTTCTTCAGGCAGAAGTTTGCATCCTGTAGCTCCAACTCCAAAAAGTTCTGGGACACTGTGAAGTCCATGGAGAACAAGAGTACCTCCTCCCAGCTGCCCACTGCACTGAGGCTAGGTAACACGGTCTCCACCGATAAATCCACGATTATCGAAAGCTTCAATAAGCACTTCTCAACGGCTGGCCATGCCTTCCGCCTGGCTACTCCAACCTCGGCCAACAGCTCCGCCCCCCGCAGCTCCTCGCCCAAGCCTCTCCAGGTTCTCCTTTACCCAAATCCAGATAGCAGATGTTCTGAAAGAGCTGCAAAACCTAGACCCGTACAAATCAGCTGGGCTTGACAATCTGGACCCTCTATTTCTGAAACTATCTGCCGCCATTGTCGCAACCCCTATTACCAGCCTGTTCAACCTCTCTTTCATATCGTCTGAGATCCCCAAGGATTGGAAAGCTGCCGCAGTCATCCCCCTCTTCAAAGGGGAGACACCTGGACCCAAACTGCTATAGACCTATATCCATCCTGCCCTGCCTATCTAAGGTCTTCGAAAGCCAAGTCAACAAACAGGTCACTGACCATCTCGAATCCCACCGTACCTTCTCCGCTGTGCAATCTGGTTTCCGACACGGGTGCACCTCAGCCACGCTCAAGGTACTAAACGATATCATAACCGCCATCGATAAAAGACAGTACTGTGCAGCCGTCTTCATCGACCTCGCCAAGGCTTTCGACTCTGTCAATCACCATATTCTTATCGGCAGACTCAATAGCCTCGGTTTCTCGGATGACTGCCTTGCCTGGTTCACCAATTACTTTGCAGAAGTTCAGTGTGTCAAATCGGAGGGCATGCTGTCCGGTCCTCTGGCAGTCTCTATGGGGTGCCACAGGGTTCAATTTCGGGCCGACTCTTTTCTCTGTATATATCAATGATGTTGCTCTTGCTGCGGGCGATTCCCTGATCCACCTCTACGCAGACGACACCATTCTATATACTTTCGGCCGTCATTGGACACTGTGCTATCTAACCTCAAACGAGCTTCAATGCCATACAGCACTCCTTCCGTGGCCTCCAACTGCTCTTAAACGCGAGTAAAACCAAATGCATGCTTTTCAACCGATCGCTGCCTGCACCCGCATGCCCGACTAGCATCACCACCCTGGATGGTTCCGACCTTGAATATGTGGACATCTATAAGTACCTAGGTGTCTGGCTAGACTGCAAACTCTCCTTCCAGACTCACATCAAACATCTCCAATCGAAAATCAAATCAAGAGTCGGCTTTCTATTCCGCAACAAAGCCTCCTTCACTCACGCCGCCAAGCTTACCCTAGTAAAACTGACTATGATCCTCGATTTCGGCGATGTCTTCTACAAAATGGCTTCCAACACTCTACTCAGCAAACTGGATGCAGTCTATCATAGTGCCATCCGTTTTGTCACCAAAGCACCTTATACCACCCACCACTGCGACTTGTATGCTCTAGTCGGCTGGCCCTCGCTACATATTCGTCGCCAGACCCACTGGCTCAGGTCATCTACAAGTCCATGCTGTAAAGCTCCGCCTTATCTCAGTTCACTGGTCACGATGGCAACACCCATCCGTAGCACACGCTCCAGCAGGTGTATCTCACTGATCATCCCTAAAGCCAACACCTCATTTGGCCGCCTCTCGTTCCAGTACTCTGCTGCCTGTGACTGGAATGAACTGCAAAAATCGCTGAAGTTGGAGACTTTTATCTCCTCACCAACTTCAAACATCAGCTATCCGAGCAGCTAACCGATCGCTGCAGCTGTACATAGTCTATTGGTAAATAGCCCACCCATTTTCACCTACCTCATCCCCATACTGTTTTTATACTGTTTTTTTATTTTATTTATTTATTTACCTTTCTGCTCTTTTGCACACCAATATCTCTACCTGTACATGACCATCTGATCATTTATCACCCCAGTGTTAATCTGCAAAATTGTATTATTCGCCTACCTCATGCCTTTTGCACACATTGTATATAGACTGCCCATTTTTTTTCTACTGTGTTATTGACTTGTTAATTGCTTACTCCATGTGTAACTCTGTGTTGTCTGTTCACACTGCTATGCTTTATCTTGGCCAGGTCGCAGTTGCAAATGAGAACTTGTTCTCAACTAGCCTACCTGGTTAAATAAAGGTGAAATAAAAAAAATAAATAAAAAAAAATAATCCCAAAAATCATGGTCTTTTTTGTTTGGGTTTTGTGAGGAATCACTCTGATATGACTACACCAACACGATAAACCAGCCTTACCTGGCAGCGTGTTGAAGTCATCAATGAGGTACATGTGTTCACTATCAGGGTCCGACGCGATCAGGTTGAGCTCCCTCAGGAACTCGGGCTGCGTGGGGTCCGACGTGTTCACGATCCCCAATGCGTACATCTCGATGTTGGCTGCATGTGCCTCCCGAACCGCAATATCCAGCTTCACCGGCTCCCGCTTATCCGTCTGTCCGTCCGTAATAACTATAGCCACTTTACTGACCCCCTTGCGCGAGCTGTAGAAGGCATCCTGGGTGGCCTTGCGGATGGCGGTGCCCGTGTGGGTGCCCTCACCTATATAAGGGATTTTTCGTATGGCCTGTTTGACGTCCTGCTTGGTCATGTGGCGCGCCAGGTTGAACTCTAGCTTGACCTCCAGGCTGTAGAGGACCAGGCCGATGCGGGTGGCGTTGCGGCCCACCGTCACGCGGTCCACCAGGGCCGCCACAAAGTCCTTGATGATCTCAAAGTTCTCCGGCCCCACGCTCTCCGAGCTGTCAATGACGAACACCAGCTCCATGGGCCGCTCCTTGCATTTGATTCCGCAACCTGGAAACAAGGCAGAGGTATACGATTCGGACGTAGAAAGGATGTTTTCCAGTGCACTCTCGACAAAGGCCTGCCGTATGTTGCAATCGATGTTAAATGATACTACACAAAGCACAACAAATAATGTTTTATTCACCACAAATCTCCTTGATCATTTTAATGATGTCTTCTCTCTGTGGGTCAAAATCCAGATTGACATGGTGACTAAATGGAATGAAAAAAAGACTATGTGAACTCAAAAGACAGCTAAAGACTGAGAACTTACTGTGAGGCCCATGTCGCCTTTGAACCCTGGTCTGCCCTAAAAGGAAGCAGTAAAACATTGGTCTGATCCGTTTCTCCTCTGATTGCAGTTAATTGTTTATTACAGCATGTATCCATGTTATCAAATGAATAGCCCTGATTATAAAAGCGACCCATGACATGACTCACTGATTGGCCAGGAACTCCAGGGTCACCCAAATCACCTTTGACCCCCTTCAGGCCCCTCTCCCCTCCAGAGCCGCGGTCACCCTGTCATAGAGCCAGATAACACAAGGTCAGAGGTCACGAATTCAAATACACTGCCGTATGCTTCAAATCACTGTGTCTGTTGTCACCTTGGCCCCTGTGAATCCTTCCCCTGGTGGCCCCCGAGGGCCCGTCACGCCCTGAGACCCTGCCTCACCCTGAAAGGGTCCACAAAATAGAGAGAAGATTTGCCGTGCTCAACCCAACATTTTAAAGAAACAAGAACATTTTTGTTTGCTTGCTTAGTTCGAATTACTATAGAAGTACCACTTGAAAACAAGAGCGAGGCCTACCTTTGGCCCCTGAATACCCTGCCCAGGGGGCCCCGTTGGCCCTGGGGGGCCCAGTCGTCCAATGCCACCCTAGAAATGAGCAGAAGTTATATGTGTACAACATCAATCAAAAGGTGTCAGCACAACATAGCCCAACCACACTGCACTACCTGTGTCAAACCTAGCTAGCCATGCAAAATAAGCTAAGCTAAGGGACAAACCCTTCACTTTTTACTTAACAAACCTAGACATTAAAAGTGACCCAATTTCACAGGGCAACCGTGTCACGAGCAGGTAACTTCACAACTCGAGTGTCTCTGGCTTTACTGTTCATAGTCTGACACATATAAGCAAGCTTACTGTATGAGACCAGACCTACTGATGTGATGGACAGGGGTACCTCAACCCCCAGGTCTGCCCGCTCCCTAGGGCTTCTGGGGCTACAGAAGATGAAAAGCCTGAAGACAAACCTGGACGTAATATTATAAGCTAGACTGCTGGCTCTGGGTATTGTGTTGGTTATAGGCACCCTGGTCCCAATGGTTCTCATTAGACCCTTATGTTGGGATATATTCACACGTTCTTGGAAGTGTGTTAAAATGATATATGTTTCGTGAGAATGAAACGCTGATTATCGCAGTCTTTGAATACAAGGTCCCTGGGGATATGTGTTCACACGTACAAGGTGGATCTGAAATGTGGAGTCTGCCAGCATGAGGTAATACTAGTATCAATCACCATGACTCAGTGGGTTTATGATGGCGCTGAACAAGGCTAAATGGGTTTCGCATCAGAGCTGGGATTGATTCTTTGCCAACTGTTTAGCAGGTTAGTTTCTTCATGTCAGACTACAATACATACCGGTAGACCTTGTAGCCCCTCGCCTGGGGGGCCTGCTAAACCTGGAAAGCCCCTGAAGCCAATATCACCCTAAATGGGAGAAAACACACAGCTATCATGATGTCCTCTGCTAATTGAGGTCTTCTGTTCACCCAGGGCTGTTGTCACTATCCAAAATAACCCAGATCCGACACCCTCACACAGACCATATCTTTACCTTCGGTCCAGGGATGCCCAGCCCCTCCAGGCCTGGTTCACCAGGAAGCCCCGGTAGACCAGGAGTTCCCTACAAACCCCAGGTAAACACTAGAGTCAACACTGGTACAACTCATGCAATAGCAACACGTTAATAAGCAGCAGTGTTGCTCACCGTAGTGCCAGGATAACCATCGCCTTTGGGCCCAAATGGACCAGACGGACCAGGACCTCCACGATCACCCTAAAAGTTTATGTGATTAAATAAAAGTACAGTAAGATTCAAGTAAAGAAATATCAGTAAATCAATGAATTACGCTGATTATTCCGGTAAAAAAGTATCCCTATTATTCTAATAGTGTGGCAGAGTGTGACCTTAGGACCAGGCAGCCCGTAGCCCGTCTCTCCTATTGGTCCAGATGGACCAGGTGGGCCAAGATTTCCCTGAGACAGACAGTTACAATATGGTTATGATATGGCATAAACCTCATCTACATGGTGAATTGCAGGCATTTTGGGACAGAGGGCTGTTACCTTAGGTCCTATGATTCCCCGCCCTGGAAGTCCTGGCATACCCAGTCGACCTGGTGTCCCAGGCTCCCCCTAGAAGAGGTCAGAGGTTAGAAGTCAAAGCTCGCAGTGTGACCACATTACACTACAGTACAGAGTGTAGACTGATGATAATTGAGGATTATGTCCTCACCTTTGCTCCAGAGGGCCCGGCGATTCCAGGAGGCCCACCCAAGCCCCGAATGCCCCTCTGGCCCTGATCTCCCTATAGCGAGAGGCATCATTCGTCAAAAAAACAGCACAGAAAAGCAACCTCGGAATACCACAGCTGTCCAGATTAATGAAGATGAAAATCTTGAAGCAGTGATGTGAGGAGAAAAACCTGGGAATCTTCTTACCTTCTCACCCTGGGTGCCAATTCCCGCAGCTCCCTCTGGCCCCCTCAGACCACCAACACCTGGTTCACCCTATATAGACAAACACAAACAGACACACAAGCAAAGCATATGAATCCAATGGTCACATTCAAAGAGGTACAGTAGCAACCTATGGTTCCCGGAGAGATGGCAGAAGGTGAAATACCTTCTGTCCCGGGGCCCCATCCTCTCCTGGGAGGCCAGGAAAACCAGCCAATCCTGACGCTCCTGGCTCACCCTGAAGAGAGATCGTTGGTCGTCTGTCTCACATCGCATCGACTACATATCCAAATGTGACACCACACCGAGGACAAACTACACATTGCATTTCCATTGGAGGACTCACCTTAGCCCCAGGTTCGCCAGCCCCTCTCTCTCCTGTTGAACCAAGCTCCCCTGGTAAGCCCTGGTCACCCTATGGATGAGAGGAGCACCCATACACAGCCACTAGTATTAGCGATAGCCTAAACATGCCATAACCACAATTGATACAAATGTAAAGTCAAGGAAGAAGCATTCAAACACAGACCTTGGGCCCTGGATATCCATCTCCTTGTGGGCCCCTGCCCCCTGGTGGCCCCCGTGGCCCCTCTATACCCTGGTAGGACGGGAAGCACAGGGCAGTCACATTAAGACAGTAATCCATAAAGCGACCCAAAAAAGCGACCCAAAAAAACGACTCCGAAAAAGAGGGAAACGAGGCGGTCTTCTGGTCAGACTCTGGAGACGGGCACACCGTGCACCACTCCCGAGCATTCTTCTTGCCAATGTCCAGTCTCTTGACAACAAGGTTGATGAAATCCGAGCAAGGGTAGCATTCCTGAGGGACATCAGAGACTGTAACGTTCTGTGCTTCACGGAAACATGGCTCACTGGAGAGACGCTATCTCCACGCATCGCGCCGACAGAAACAAACACCTTTCTCGTAAGAAGAGGGGCGGGGGCGTATGCCTTATGGCTAACGAGACATGGTGTGATGAAAGAAACATACAGGAACTCAAATCCTTCTGTTCACCTGATTTAGAATTCCTCACAATCAAATGTAGACCGCATTATCTACCAAGAGAATTCTCTTCGATTATAATCACAGCCGTATATATCCCCCCCCAAGCAGACACATCGATGGCTCTGAACGAACTTTATTTAACTCTTTGCAAACTGGAAACCATTTATCCGGAGGCTGCATTCATTGTAGCTGGGGATTTTAACAAGGCTAATCTGAAAACAAGACTCCCTAAATTTTATCAGCATATCGATTGCGCAACCAGGGGTGGAAAAACCTTGGATCATTGTTACTCTAACTTCCGCGACGCATATAAGGCCCTGCCCCGCCCCCCTTTCGGAAAAGCTGACCACGACTCCATTTTGTTGATCCCTGCCTACAGACAGAAACTAAAACAAGAGGCTCCCACGCTGAGGTCGGTCCAACGCTGGTCCGACCAAGCTGACTCCACACTCCAAGACTGCTTCCATCACGTGGACTGGGATATGTTTCGTATTGCGTCAGATAACAACATTGACGAATACGCTGATTCGGTGTGCGAGTTCATTAGAACGTGCGTTGAAGATGTCGTTCCCATAGCAACGATTAAAACATTCCCTAACCAGAAACCGTGGATTGATGGCAGCATTCGCGTGAAACTGAAATCGCGAACCACTTCTTTTAATCAGGGCAAGGTGTCTGGTAACATGACCGAATACAAACAGTGCAGCTATTCCCTCCGCAAGGCTATCAAACAAGCTAAGCGTCAGTACAGAGACAAAGTAGAATCTCAATTCAGACACAAGAGGCATGTGGCAGGGTCTACAGTCAATCACGGACTACAGGAAGAAATCCAGCCCAGTCACGGACCAGGATGTCTTGCTCCCAGGCAGACTAAATAACTTTTTTGCCCGCTTTGAGGACAATACAGTGCTACTGACACGGCCTGCAACGAAAACATGCGGTCTCTCCTTCACTGCAGCCGAGGTGAGTAAGACATTTAAACGTGTTAACCCTCGCAAGGCTGCAGGCCCAGACGGCATCCCCAGCCGCGTCCTCAGAGCATGCGCAGACCAGCTGGCCGGTGTGTTTACGGACATATTCAATCAATCCCTATACCAGTCTGCTGTTCCCACATGCTTCAAGAGGGCCACCATTGTTCCTGTTCCCAAGAAAGCTAAGGTAACTGAGCTAAACGACTACCGCCCCGTAGCACTCACTTCCGTCATCATGAAGTGCTTTGAGAGACTAGTCAAGGACCATATCACCTCCACCCTACCTAACACCCTAGACCCACTCCAATTTGCTTACCGCCCAAATAGGTCCACAGACGATGCTATCTCAACCACACTGCACACTGCCCTAACCCATCTGGACAAGAGGAATACCTATGTGAGAATGCTGTTCATCGACTACAGCTCGGCATTCAACGCCATAGTACCCTCCAAGCTCGTCATCAAGCTCGAGACCCTGGGTCTCGACCCCGCCCTGTGCAACTGGGTACTGGACTTCCTGACGGGCCGCCCCCAGGTGGTGAGGGTAGGCAACAACATCTCCTCCCCGCTGATCCTCAACACTGGGGCCCCACAAGGGTGCGTTCTGAGCCCTCTCCTGTACTCCCTGTTCACCCACGACTGCGTGGCCACGCACGCCTCCAACTCAATCATCAAGTTTGCGGACGACACAACAGTGGTAGGCTTGATTACCAACAACGACGAGACGGCCTACAGGGAGGAGGTGAGGACCCTCGGAGTGTGGTGTCAGGAAAATAACCTCACACTCAACGTCAACAAAACTAAGGAGATGATTGTGGACTTCAGGAAACAGCAGAGGGAACACCCCCCTATCCACATCGATGGAACAGTAGTGGAGAGGGTAGCAAGTTTTAAGTTCCTCGGCATACACATCACAGACAAACTGAATTGGTCCACTCACACAGACAGCATCGTGAAGAAGGCGCAGCAGCGCCTCTTCAACCTCAGGAGGCTGAAGAAATTCGGCTTGTCACCAAAAGCACTCACAAACTTCTACAGATGCACAATCGAGAGCATCCTGGCGGGCTGTATCACCGCCTGGTACGGCAACTGCTCTGCCCTCAACCGTAAGGCTCTCCAGAGGGTAGTGAGGTCTGCACAACGCATCACCGGGGGCAAACTACCTGCCCTCCAGGACACCTCCTACACCACCCGATGTTACAGGAAGGCCATAAAGATCATCAAGGACATCAACCACCCGAGCCACTGCCTGTTCACCCCGCTATCATCCAGAAGGCGAGGTCAGTACAGGTGCATCAAAGCTGGGACCGAGAGACTGAAAAACAGCTTCTATCTCAAGGCCATCAGACTGTTAAACAGCCACCACTAACATTGAGTGGCTGCTGCCAACACACTGACACGGACACTGACTCAACTCCAGCCACTTTAATAATGGGAATTGATGGAAAATGATGTAAAATATATCACTAGCCACTTTAAACAATGCTACCTTATATAATGTTACTTACCCTACATTATTCATCTCATATGCATACGTATATACTGTACTCTATATCATCGACTGCATCCTTATGTAATACATGTATCACTAGCCACTTTAACTATGCCACTTTGTTTACATACTCATCTCATATGTATATACTGTACTCGATACCATCTACTGTATCTTGCCTATGCTGCTC
Organism: Oncorhynchus nerka; assembly: GCF_034236695.1. Classification (NCBI taxonomy): domain Eukaryota; kingdom Metazoa; phylum Chordata; class Actinopteri; order Salmoniformes; family Salmonidae; genus Oncorhynchus; species Oncorhynchus nerka. Next base: position 61,114,966 of record NC_088400.1, on the reverse strand, counting down.
TGTACCATCACTCATTCATATATCCTTATGTACATATTCTTTGTCCCCTTACACTGTGTATAAGACAGTAGTTTTGGAATTGTTAGTTAGATTACTTGTTGGTTATTACTGCATTGTCGGAACTAGAAGCACAAGCATTTCGCTACACTCGCATTAACATCTGCTAACCACATGTGTATGTGACAAATAACATTTGATTTGATTTGATTTGAAACTTTTTTTATTTTAATTTTTTTATTTCACCTTTATTTAACCAGGCAGGCCAGTTGAGAACAAGTTCTCATTTACAACTGCGACCTGGCCAAGATAAAGCAACGCAGTGTGACACAAACAACAACACAGAGTTACACATGGAATAAACAAACGTACAGTCAATAACACAATAGAAAAAAAGTCTATATACAGTGTGTGCAAATGGCGTGAGGTGGTAAGGCAATAAATAGGCCATAGTAGCGAAGTAATTACAATTTAGCAAATTAACACTGGAGTGATAGATGTGCAGATGATGATGCGCAAGTAAAAATACTGGTGAACAAAAGAGTAAAAAAGTATATAAAAACAATATGGGGATGAGGTAGGTAGATTGGATGGGCTATTTACAGATGGGCTATGTACAGCTGAAGCGATCGGTTAGCTGCTCAGATAGCGGATGTTTAAAGTTAGTGAGGGAGATATAAGCCTCCAACTTCAGCGATTTTTGCAATTCGTTCCAGTCATTGGCAGCAGAGAACTGGAAGAAAAGGCGGCCAAAGAAGGCATTGGCTTTGGGGATGACCAGTGAGATATACCTGCTGGAGCGCATGCTACGGGTGGGTGTTGTTATCGTGACCAGTGAGCTGGGATAAGGCAGAGCTTTAACTAGCAAAGATTTATAGATGACCTGGAGCCAGTAGGTCTGGCGATGAATATGTAGCAATGGCCAGCTGACGAGCGCATGCAGGTTGCAGTGGTGGGCAGTATATGGGGCTTTGGTGACAAAACGGACGGCACTGTGATATACTGCATCCAGTTTGCTGAGTAGAGTGTTGGAGGCAATTTTGTAAATGACATCGCTGAAGTCGAGGATCGGTAGGATAGTCAGTTTTATGAGGGCGGAGTGACTGAAAGAGGCTTTGTCGTGAAATAGGAAGCCGATTCTAGATTTAATTTTGGATTGTAGATGTTTACTATGAGTCTGGAAGGAGAGTTTACTGTCTAGCCAGAAACCTAGGTATTTGTATATGTCCATATATTCTATGTCAGAACTGTCCAAAGAAGTGATGCTAGTCGGGCGGGCGGGCAGGTGCGGGCAGTGATCGGTTGAAAAGCATGCATTTTGTTTTACTAGCGTTTAAGAGCAGTTGGAGGCCACGGAAGGAGTGTTGTATGGCATTGATGCTCGCTTGAAGGTTTGTTAACACAGTGTCCAAAGAAGGGCCAGGTGTATACAGAATGGTGTCGTCTGCGTAGAGGTGGATCAGGGAATCACCCGCAGCAAGAGCAACATCATTGATATATACAGAGAAAAGAGTCGGCCCGAGAATTGAACCCTGTGGTACCCCATAGAGACTGCCAGAGGTCCGGACAACAGGTCCTCCGATTTGACACACTGAACTCTATCTGAGAAGTAGTTGATGAACCAGGCGAGGCGGTCATTTGAGAAACCAAGGCTGTTGAGCCTGCCGATAAGAAGACGGTGATTGATGTATGGGTGATACTTGGTGAAACCTGTAATAATGAATAGGTGGGCCTACGTACCTTCTCCCCCTGAATGCCCAGGCCTGGCAGGCCGACAGGCCCTGGAAAACCTGGAGGGCCAAAGCCACCCTGAGGGTCACAAAGAGAGTCGTTGTTGGCATCATAGCTATAATTACACCAACACCAGCTCGCGGATGTTTTCCAGGAAAAGTTAATGAAATAAATATACAAAAAGTACATATAAATTTATATACATTGGTCTGGATAATCACCCTTTCATTATCTGTTATAAAATTAAGGGAAAGTTGTCAACATAACACAATTACTGTGTTAAAAATCCTCCTGCTAGTCCCCTTGCTATTAAATATTGAGAATGTTCACACAATTGACTATTTTGATAGGCAATAAAGTAAACAAACTCCAGATCCAACGACCCAGTAATACATGCATGCCTCAGCTATAAAATGCCAGCATGATTCACTTTATAGTGTCAACAGGGCGGTTATAAAGTTACATGGCGTAAACACAGAATGTTAGCCAACTGCAACATTCATCCAAACCGTTAGCAGCATTCTTGCTGAAGGATTGGCCTCATATGATGAAAGCACTGCCAATATCCCAATAATGAATTTCACCACAAGGCTAACCTTGCCAAGACTAATTGGGCCAAAAACAAACACCATTTTAAGGTCAATTAATGTTCAAATCTGTGAAAATGATCCTCAGCTACCGGAATTCTATCAGTGTTTGCTTCATTCATAATGGTATATTTAAGCAATAAGGTTCGAGGGGGTGTGGTATATGGCCAATATACCACGGCTAAGGGCTGTTCTTAGCTCGACACAACACGGAGTGCCTGGACACTGCCCTTAGCCGTCGTATATTGTCCATATACCACAAACCCCCAAGGTGCCTTATTGCTATTAGAAACTGTTTACCAACGTAATTAGACCAGTAAAAATAACTTTTGTCATACCCGTGGTATAGGGTCTGACATACTACGGCTGTCAGCCAATCAGCGTTCAGGGCTTGAACCACCCAGTTTATAAATGTCATCAATTCATATCCCATAATCAGTGTGGGACCGTGATTCTATTTCTGACAGTACACAACGTTATTCAGGTAGAATGAGGCTGCATCAAAATAGCGTTAAGTAGATTTCTCTCCTTGTCTCCTCCCCTTTATCTGAAAACACAGACTAGGTGAAAGCAAAAGACAAGAATCCTCCTGAACCAGGACTTTCCATCCACATGTCCAGATCTTTATTAACACCAGTTTCAAGGAAGGCAAGATGAGGAGAGGAGGCCACTTTAGACAATTGAGATGCACCCTTTACATTAGCCTTGACCCCTGTGTGATTCATCACCACACAGATTCCATAGGGGCCTCATATATAACCTCAGTCTGAATGAGACCTAGATGCCAGTGCTTCTGGGCACTCCCTACCCAAGGCTCTTAATGTGTTCCTGGGGAACACTGCGTGTTTGTGTGAAGGCCATTCACCCAGATTTAGTTTATTTACAGTCTATACTGTACCTTGTCTCCTTTCAGTCCAGCGCCGGGCTGTCCTCTGGGTCCCCTTGGCCCCTCCAGGCCCCGGTCCCCCTGCGGAGAGACAAACACAGCTCTTTATAATTCTCTTCAACTCTTCAGTCTCTCTCTCTCTCTCTCTCTCTCTGGCTGGTGTGGCTGGTGTGAGAGAAACTCACACCAGCCACACAGTGAAGGCAGAATCCCAATTTGAGATCTGTGCCCATAACTCAGAATTTCATATACTGATGTCAATGAGAGATTTAGATTTCAAATTTAGATTTCAAATTAGGATTCTGCCCTATGACAGCTAACAGCAACACAGATAGTTATTAATTGACGGGAAAACAATTATGATCCCGCGAACGAAAAACCACAAGGCTGATGGGAACAATGGAACATTCTGGAAACGTTAAACTGAGTTTTTCCTTCCACTTTGGCAAAAGGTTCAAGCATTCTGTTGTCATTTGTGTTAAAGTCTATCTATGTGCCACGCCGAGGCTGGTGCGCAAGGTGACAACGGACGTCCGTTTACTGTGTCTGTTCCTGCGTGAGAGACAGGAAGTCTAAACAGGAACGTGAAAGGTGTTCTGGAAACTTCTTCAGATATCTTCCCAGCCTCGCATGCATCCACTCTGGACCTCCAAGGAACGTTCCAGGGAGATCACATGGTCGAGGCGGGTTGTTGAGATGCCGGAGGACATGTTTAGTGTTTGGCACCGAGCGAGAGTCGATCAGCACTGGTGGAGATGGAAACCACAGCGACCAGCTGAATGTCGTTGAAGGTTCTTTGTACTTAATCACTGCAAGAGTCACGCGCCAAACTAAAAGAAAAAAAACGAAGTAAATTACACAATAATCAAAGTTGAAGCCAAGAGAGAGAGAGAGAGTGAGAGCCTTGTATGTGTGCAAAACATATCCCATTACCTCAGAGGTTACCTCAGGTCTAGGGAGAATACACTCTGCAGCTACATCATTAGCATTAGCAATACCTGAGGACAAACCAGCAACAGAATATACCTGCAACGGAGCTTAGATAAAATGTACACATTAATCCCCCATAATCTTCCATTTCTTCACCCCAGCAGGTGCTGATGACAAGGGTAGCAGTTAAAAAAAGAAAAACTCTTCAGCTCTCATGAATCTGGAACTTGTCAGAACTTGTGACTAGCAACAAAGCACTGCTGCTCATAACCAGAGCTGTGTCTCTGGGCTCAGTCTCAATGCAGGAAAGTAAAAGCCTTGAGGCCATCTCTAATAGTAGAAGCTTCTAGATGACTGGTGGAAACTCACACCGTCACTCTCTCCAGAGTAAACTGCCAGATAAATATCTCTGATGATAGGAGTTTCAATGAAATAATGCAATAAAACGATGTGTCTCCTCAGTCAGTTGACTGGACTATTATGAGTCGAAGTTGCAACTTTTGCCAAACAGAGATTACATTTGGCGTGATGTTACTTAAGTGCGTTCCCAAAACGTAATCAAGCGGTTGTTTTCCCAGACCGTTCAGGAATGATCAGAACAATTGTTGATCTGTGTTCCCTCACCTGCCACTGGAAGCGTAATGTTATCCTCGTAGGCAATATAAACCTACAGTGGGGATAACAAGTATTTGATACACTGCCGGTTTTGCAGGTTTTCCTACTTACAAAGCATGTCGAGGTCTGTAATTGTTTATCATAGGTACACTTCAACTGCGAGAGACGGAATCTAAAACAAAAATCCAGAAAATCACATTGTATGATTTTTAAGTCATTCATGCATTTTATTGCATGACATAAGTATTTGATCACCTACCAACCAGTAAGAATTCCGGCTCTCACAGTTTTTCTTTAAGAAGCCCTCCTGTTCTCCACTCATTACCTGTATTAACTGCACCTGTTTGAACTCGTTACCTGTATAAAATGCACCTGTCCACACACTCAATTAAACAGACTCCAACCTCTCCACAATGGCCAAGACCAGAGCTGTGTAATGACATCAGGGATAAAATTGTAGACCTGCACAAGGCTGGGATGGGCTACAGGACATTAGGCAAGCAGCTTGGTGAGAAGGCAACAACTGTTGGCGCAATTATTAGAAAATGGAAGAAGTTAAGATGACGGTCAATCACCCTCTGTCTGGGGCTCCATGCAAGATCTCACCTCGTGGGGCATCAATGATCATGAGGAAGGTGAGGGATCAGCCCAGAACTACACGACAGGACCTGGTCAATGACCTGAAGAGAGCTGGGACCACAGTCTCAAAGAAAACCATTAGTAACACACTACGCCGTCATGGATTAAACTACTGCAGTGCACACAAGGTCCCCCTGCTCAAGCCAGCGCATGTCCAGGCCCATCTGAAGTTTGCCAATGACCATCTGGATGATCCAGAGGAGGAATGGGAGAAGGTCATGTGCTCTGATGAGACAAAAATAGAGCTTTTTGGTCTAAACTCCACTCGCCGTGTTTGGAGGAATAAGAAGGATGAGTACAACCCCAAGAACACCATCCCAACCGTGAAGCATGGATGTGGAAACATCATTTTTTGGGGATGCTTTTCTGCAAAGGGGACAGGACTACTGCACCGTATTGAGGGGAGGATGGATGGGGCCATGTATCGCAAGATCTTGGCCAACAACCTCCTTCTCTCAGTAAGAGCATTGAAGATGGATCGTGGCTGGGTCTTCCAGCAAGACAACGACCCGAAACACACAGCCAGGGCAACTAAGGAGTGGCTCCGTAAGAAGCATCTCAAGGTCCTGGAGTGGCCTAGCCAGTCTCCAGACCTGAACCTAATAGAAAATCTTTGGAGAGAGCTGAAAGTCCGTATTGCCAAGCGACAGCCCCGAAACCTGAAGGATCTGGAGAAGGTCTGTATGGAGGAGTGGGCCAAAATCCCTGCTGCAGTGTGTGCAAACCTGGTCAAGAACTACAGGAAAAGTATGATCTCTGTAATTGCAAACAAAGGTGCCTGTACCAAATATTAAGTTCTGCTTTTCTGATGTATCAAATACTTATGTCATGCAATAAAATGCAAATGAATTACTTAAAAATCATACAATGTGATTTTCTGGATTTTTGTTTTAGATTCCGTCTCTCACAGTTGAAGTGTACCTATGATAAAAATGACAGACCTCTACATGCTTTGTAAGTTGGAAAACCTGCAAAATCGGCAGTGTATCAAGTACTTGTTCTCCCCACTGTATGTAATACTGTCAATACCGTAACACAGATCTCTTTCTAAAGGAATGGCATGTTTGCATTGATGCTTTTACGACCATTCTCTTACAAGTCGCAAAACAAGGGCGTAGGCTACAGTAGAACATAATATCTTTATGAAGGCAAGACACGCACTGCAATGCAAATAGCATAGCCGTATCCTGGTAACACTTGAGTTCAGAGGATATGTAAGAGCAGGGAGAAAGAGAGAGGTCTGGTTTGGGCAGATGTAGCCCATGTGTGCCTGAGCAACCCAGTGAAAAGCAGATGGACTCATTCCTTCCTTCTGGTCTCGGTTGAGTGACTCACTCCTTTCATGTTCTACAGAGGTTCTGGATAGCTTCTGGGGGTTTCACAGCCCAGGGCCTGTATGGGTTCACCTGACGTCCTCTTGAACTATGAACTTCGCCTACCTGCATGCTGGAAGTTACTCCGTAGTAGAAAAATAAATCACTGATCGATAGATCCATTGCATGTGACACTGTGATACCAAATAGAGGTGTAATTCAGATGGACTTTTATGGCGCTGCGTCTTCTCCTATAACCATCATGCGTGTGATGTTCCTGGTTTTACAGCGACAGATCTGGAGCCCAGACCGGGACACATGTCTGCAGACGCTCAGTCATACCTTTGGCCCGGCGAAGCCTTCTCCTATTGGACCCTTCTCTCCTTGGACGCCCTGTGGCCCTTGAGGCCCCTGTGAAACACAAACAAACAAATCAACCAATGATGAACAGACTTGAATAACCATAGACTCCATACAGCTACACGAACACCCATTTCACTGAGTCATTTATGAGTATTCATAAATGCATGCGTACATTGTGGTAGCGCTAACTCACCGGTAGTCCAGGTTCCCCTAAGCCAGGTGGTCCCGGAGGCCCCAGTCGCCCCTGGAACCCCACATCACCCTGCAGAGAGAGTTGAACACCCGCGAGGTGAGATACGACAGGTGGTTGGGGGAAAATGTAATTCTAATTTTTCAAAACAATGGGGTGATGGAGTGATACCTTGTGTCCAGGAAGCCCGATCCCAGTTTCTCCTTGTATTCCAGGTGGCCCAGAATGTCCCCGCTCACCCTACAAAACACACACGTAACCATGCAGAGACACACACACACACACACACACACACACACACACACACACACACACACACACACACACACACACACACACACAATTCAGTATACAGGAAATTCATATTTAAATGTGTTTGGCACAACAACAATTCATAAGTCTCTCTCCCTCCTTCTCCTCCACTATAGGCCAACAAGAGCAGAACTCTTTGAACGAGGTGACATCATTTCATTGAATTCCTCTTAGCTTTAACCTCACACCACCATCACTAACCCAGCCATTACCTCACCACATAAACCAATGCACACACACACACACACAACACCACACACACCACCAAACACTGACCTCAAACGTTAACATTTTTCCCTTCACACATCTTCCATCAATCAAATTCTACCAGGGGTTCAGGCTAGCACTAGGTGTTCTGAAACTCCTCGAGAATTCAAATCACTATTGTTAAAAGCCATTAATCAAACACAGTGCCCTCCGTAATTATTGGGACAGTGAATCATGTTTTCCTCTTATGGCGCTATTGTCCAAAAGTTTGGATTTTAAATCAAACAATGACTATGAGGTAAAAGTTCACTGTCAGCTTTAATTTGAGGGTATTTTCATCCATATCGGGTGAACTGTTTATAAATTACAGCACTTTTTGTATATAGTCTCTCCATGAGAAAGTTAGACACAAATATCATACCCCCTCCAAAAACGCTAACCTTCCCTTAAATTGTTATGGTGAGAGGTTAGCATGTCTTGGGGGTATGATACTTGTGCGTCTTTCTCACTCATCATTATTGATGATTCACTCAGGATTATCCGTAATCATGGTAGCATCCACATTAATGTAGAGGTGTTTAGAAACATATTCTATTCTTAATTACAATAAAAGTGACTCCAAGATGACAAAATACATTATTTAACATTTAGTTCTATTGGGCAAAAAGAAACACAACCAAAACAAAGAGCAAATGCATCCAACAAATGTGTAGAGCTACCAGCTTGATGTAGTCATTGTATGCTATTAATATGGGACCAAATACTTAACATTTTACTACTTAAATACACATAAGTGAAATTGTCCCAATACTTTTGCTCTTCTAAAATAGGGGGACTAAGTACAAAGAGTGCTGTAATTTCTAAACGGTTCACCAGATATGGGTGAAGATACCCTACATTTAAAGCTGACAGTCTGCACTCTAACCTCCTAGTCATTGTTTGATTTCAAATCCAAACTTTTGGAGTATAGAGCCAAAAGAAGAAAACATGCTTCACTGTTCCAATAATGACATATGGCATTATAATAGAAGTAAATCAACATGCTGTTATACAATAACAAGAACAGTGTGAGAAGACGGCTGTCACGTCCTGACCTTAGTTCCTGTTTTATGTCTCTATTTTAGTTTGGTCAGGGTGTGAGTTGGTGTGGGCATTCTGTTTTGTTCTGTGTGTTAGATTTCTATGTGTATGGCCTGGTATGGTTCCCAATCAGAGGCCTTTGTCAATCATTGTCTCTGATTGAGAACCATACTGAGGCAGCCTGTTTTCCCACTATGGGTTGTGGGTAGTTGTTTTCTGTTTTGTGTGTCTTCATCTCACAGAACTGTTTTGTTTCGTTCACTCTCTCTCTTTGTTGTTTTTTGGTTGTTGCAGTGTTCAGTTTATTTATTAAAATTAACATGGACACTTACCACGCTGAGTTTTGGTCTGATCCTTGACCCTTGATCATTACAACGGCAGAGATATCTCAGTGCGTAGGCTAGTCTACATACTGTTCTCTTTGTAAGACATTAGTTCTACGATAACAAGAACAGTGCGAGGAGACGGCAGAGATATCTCAGTGCGTAGGCTAGTCTACATACTGTTCTCTTTGTAAGACATTAGTCTGCCATTCATTTTTAAAAATCTAGGATGACAGTCAAACAAGCAACATAAACATTCTTTCAAAACAATTAAGCCTCTGAATGCTTGACTGGGAGTGTGGGCATATGTCAGACTTGGCAGTAGTGTTGCTGAGAGAAGTTTGAAAAACAAACTGACAAGATAATAACACGATTATAATCCCTCAACGGGTCTGTGGCGTTCGTGCAATGACTGATGATACTTAGCAAGTAATGTATCCATTCAAAACATTAGTGCACACATACATGGTCAATCATCTGCCGTCTGCTTTTGGGCCCCACTTGAATCTGTCTGTCAGTAGCTCTGGTTCAGGGCCACACGGAACGTCCTGGACCAGATCTAGTCGGTCTACTCAGTGGGACCGATACCAGTGTTGTAAGACCACATATTGAGTATCTCGGTCTTGTCTCGGTGTTGGATACATGTGTACTTGGTCTTGACTTTTTTTTTTTAATGTAGAATTATCAGCTCCCATTCAGTCAGCCATAAAACCACTTCAACGGGCAAAATATATACAGTCCTTTCTTGAAACATTCATATCTTAATAGTCTTTATATCTATTATAGACATTTATGTGCAGTCGCAAACCTATTGGACCCAGGCCAGTGTGTGACAGGTTCGTGATTCTGAATGTACAGCAACCATAATATCAGAGCACTCATGTAGGAGAGTGCACTTTTTGTAAAACAGGAAGGGCCAGTGGTGTAGTGGAGGGTATATGCAGGTACAGTATAAGCCGTACAAGCCACTTTATTTGTATTTATTTTTTCAGTTGGCATTGCGTAGTAGAGGTATACGACTTTTCAATTATGTTGTGCAATAGAGAAATCATACACAAAGTAGTCTACACAATCACAAAGCACGTGAAATATATTCACATGCGCGCAGCACACAGCCTAGTTTCAGTGGAATATCATCTGCAGGCAGCAAGAGGCTCTTAACTGGTTGTCACATGGAACAGCTCACAGAAGAATGACATCGGTAGCCGGTAGGGTAGGAAAGACATTTCAACTTATGATATCTACCAGTAAATGCTAACTAAGGCAACGTTGGGTTTGCAAACCAGGTATTGAAAAGGTTTGGTTCAAAGTGTTGCTTAGTAGGCTATTTGTGATGTGCAATTGTCATCATGTGCTGTTTGCATCAGGGGCGTAGACATGGGCGGACACAGTCCCACCCGCTGGGGAGCCAGGAACTGCCAGGCCCAGTGGTGTTTAATCATGTATGCCAAGGGAAGTCAGGCTTCCCCAAATATTTAACCAATAAAAACATTTAAATGATAAAATCATGTATCTTTTGCCTCTCTCTGTATTTTCGTAATTTTACGTCAATTCACAAGTGGCTGAATCTCACCGGAGAAATCATCCGAGTGAGGGAAACAGCGCCCCTCCATCTCAGTATGTGTAGCCCATGTATATGATTCTGGCAAGACCAAAAGAGTATAACATGTTGCCGCCGTACCATTTCATTGATGCCAGCAAGCGTTTGGACTCCCTTGATAAAACAAATACATAAAATAATTAGCCAACAAACTGTGGGTTGTCCCGGTGCAGCAAAATGCACCCATAAAGAGGCCAGTTTGGATTTGGCTTCAGACCAATTAAATCACTTCCTTTGCAATCATAATTTTCAGAAAAACATGTCTGTTTCTGGTCTGCTTGTGTTGATGTCCTGCAGTAGCTAGATTACTAAATCGGCCCTTTGGCAAACCATGGATGGAGATTGGGATTTGGACTTGTGGTTTTGAATTAATTGTCTGTACAGGCCAATGATTATGACATGGATTCTGATCTAACCATAAATTAATATGTTGTGCCACTGGCCTGAGATGATTACAGTTCAATATGTAGACTAGTAGTCTCACATTAACTAGCTAGCTAGATAACTTAGCTGGTTCATTGTTGCCCATGCAAGGAGGTCACGCTAGCAAGTATTTTAGCTAGGTAGCATATGACAACAAAAGCTTAAAGTAAACTGTCGAAAACATAAACTTGCTTGACCATGCTGCAGGTGATATACAGTTTAAGTCGGAAGTTTACATACACCTTAGCCAAATACATTTCAACTCAGTTTCACAATTCCTGACATTTAATCCTTGTAAAAATTCCCTGTTTTAGGTCAGTTTGGATCACCACTTCATATTAAAGAATGTGAAATGTTAGAATAATAGTAGAGTGAATTATTTATTTCAGCTTGTATTTCTTTCATCACATTCCCAGTGGGTCAGAAGTTACCATAGACTCTATTAGTATTTGGTAGCAATGCCTTTAAATTGTTTAACTTGGGTCTAATGTTTCGGGTAGCCTTCCACAAGCTTCCCATAATAAGTTGGGTGATTTTTGATTTCCCCATGATGTCAAGCAAAGAGGCACTGAGTTTGAAGGTGGGCCTTGAAATATATCCACAGGTACACCTCCAATTGACGCAAATGATGTCAATTAGCCTATCAGAAGCTTCTAAAGCCATGACATAATTTTCTGGAATTTTCCAAGCTGTTGAAAGGCAAAGTCAACTTGATGTATGTCAACTTCTGACCCACTAGAATTGTGATACAGTGAATTATAAGTGAAATAATCTGTCTGTAAACAATTGTTGTAAAAAAAATATTTGTGTCATGCAGAAAGTAGATGTCCTATCTGACTTGCCAAAACTATAGTATGTTAACAAGAAATTGGTGGAGTGGTTGAAAAACGAGTTTTAATGTCTCCAACCTAAGTGTATGTAAACTTCCGACTTCAACTGTAACTGTTGATATGCAATATTAGCTTTGTGGACTTCACCAGACAGATGTTGCTCTTCGGTTTTGTGATGAAATAAGTCTATGTGTAGTTGAATTTATGCCGCCACTGTGCGACTTGTCTTTTTGTTGTCACGGCCTTATTATATATCTCGTGGCGTATGAATGAATGGGTTAGGGAGCAAACAACGCAATTATCACAACATGGGTTGTAATTTGGCTTTTTTACTGGCTTGGCTTCCTCAGTGATTTTGCCCACGCACCGCTACTGCCCAGGTCCACCCAATCAGATTGATCTGGTTCAAGCATTATTGAGGACTTGAACATATTGTTTTGGTATAGAAAAAATACAAAAATGTTAACTGCATATGGCTGGGGGCAGTATTGAGTAGCTTGGATGAATAAGGTGCCCAGAGTAAACAGCCTGCTACTCAGGCCCAGTTGCTAATATATGCATATTATTAGTAGATTTGGATAGAAAACACTCTGAAGTTTCTAAAACTGTTTGAATGATGTCTGAGTATAACAGAACTCATATGGCAGGCAAAAACCTGAGAAAAAAATCCAACCAGGAAGTGGGAAATCTGAGGTTTGTAGTTTTTCAACTCTTTGCCTATCGAATATACAGTGTCTATGGGGTCAAATTGCACTTCCTAAGGCTCCAATAGATGTCAACAGTCTTTAGAACCTTGTTTGATGCTTCTACTGTGAAGGAGGGGGGAATGAGAAGGGATTGTGTCAGAGGTCTGGCATGAGCTGACCACGCTCGTTCACGTGAGAGTTAGCTTGAGTTCCATTGCATTTCTGAAGACAAAGGAATTCTCCAGTTGGAATATTATTGAAGATTCATGATAAAAACATCCTAAAGATTGATTCTATACTTCGTTTGACATGTTTCTACGGAATGTAACAGAACCTCTTTACTTTTTGTCTGCTCGCGTGTCATGAATTTGGATTACTGGGCTAAACGCGCAAACAAAAAGGAGGTATTTGGACATAAATTATGGACTTTTGGATAAATCAAACATTTATTGTGGAACTGGGATTCCTGGGAGTGCATTCTGATGAAGATCATCAAAGGTAAGTGAATATATATAATGTTATTTCTGACTTCTGTTGACTCCACAACATGGCGGATATCTGTATGGTTTGATTTGTTGTCTGAGCGCTGTACTCAGATTATTGCATGTTGTGCTTTTTCATGTAAAGCTTTTTTGAAATCTGACACAGCGGTTGCATTAAAGAGACATGTATCTATAATTCCATGCATAATAGTTGTATCTTTTATCAATATTTATTTAGAGTATTTCTGTAAATTGATGTGGCTCTCTGCAAAATCACCGGATGTTTTCGAACTACTAAACATAACATGCCAATGTAAACTCAGATTTTTGTATACAAATATGAACTTTATCGAACAAAACATATTGTGTAACATGAAGTCCTATGAGTGTCATCTGATGAAGATCATCAAAGGTTAGTGATTAATTTTATCTCCATTTCTGGTTTTTGTGACTCCTCTCTTTGGCTGGAAAATGGCTGTGTGTGTTTTTGTGACTAGGCTCCTTCATACTGTTTGGGAACTTTTTGGCAAAATTAAAGTATACCCGCTTCTTCAGTCACCACTACACCACTGCATAAGGCCGATGGAAAGACAACAGTCACACACAGCATGATGTTAAAGGATAAGTAGTCCATTCACTCGGACATAATAAGCCAGTAGGTCCCAATCATAAGAATACAAAAACACAACCATTAAGCATTTCCCAATCGAAATGTACATGTAGTACTTCCCATTGAAAAAATAATTTCAAGTTTAGCACACAAAGTAACTGATCACCTAAAGTTTGAATGCAACAAAGAGATGGCTAACAACAGCAAGCGTGCTGCAACAAAAAAACACAATTCCACTCACCAGATGAGGATCATTTGAAACTTAACTTATTGTTGAAGTTATTTTTGAAAAGGGGGAAGCCAACAAATTAGCGACAACAACTCCTGCTGCAAACTAGTCTACAACAAAAGCTAACTAGACAATGGAAAATCCTGATTGGATCTTTTTTTCACTTCAGTGTTAACCCTTTCCTTTCCAACAAAAACTGGAGAGATTAAATCAGAACATCATTGAAAAGCATAATATAATAATAATAATAATAATAATTTTATAAATCCTTAGCCCTTCTTTTAAGACATAGAAGGCCCATTTTCCCCGCTGTAATAAATTGTAGAGTGGCTCTATTTTCTCTCGGCATGCATTTTTTTCACTATTCTGTATGTCTAAAGAATCCATATGTTGTTCTGAAATATGAACACAGAAACACTCTTATTATGGTGGTGATTTGACAAAATTACTATCGTGGCCTTGATTGGGACTTGGCATTTTTCTGGTTACGGTCTGGACTTGGTGTCTGACTGCCATTTTCTTCAACCATGAACCCAAGAAACCAAAGACCTGATCCAAACCAGATTCCATACACCCAGACATAATTGATGTTGTCCAGCCAATAAACTATAATCTAGTTATCTGTATGGATTTGAGATAGAAGGTTGCCTTTGATCAATGGGTTGAAGCTAAGTGGGGGAAATTCTGGCCCTGACTTAGTGAATAGACACGTAAGACAGACCAGTTAGTCAGTCACAAAGTAGTTGCTTTCTCTTCCATCCTAAGGGCAGATGTGGTTCCTCTAACTAATGGCTTTCTGTGAATGACACTCTCTTAATGAAAATGTATTAGGTTTTATGAAATAAAACTCACTTTTTTCCCTATGAGACCCTCAGGCCCGGCATCGCCATGTGGACCAGGTAACCCCTGTGTGAAGACAGAATAAAGTAGTCTACAAATGGACAAGTATACAAACACAATTGAATTTGAAACTTAGAGGACAGCTTGAAGGACATTTTTTACTTAGATAGTAAACTGGGGTCTGTCAGTGACTAACCATTGAAACTACCTAGCTTGTGACAGTCTTAACAAAGATGGGCGACACAGAGGATTCTAGAACAGAGGCTTACCTGTAGCCCTCTGTTTCCCCTGGTGCCAACTGGCCCCTCAGGCCCCTGGAGAAGGAGGGGGTCAATCAGTTCATGTCAAAACATGACAAACAAACATAGGAGGCACAGTCAACACATAGTAGTATGGGTTCCACACTGTCTGCATTCATCAGTGCAACATCATAGCCCAGACAAACAAAAACTAGCCAACAACACTATTGGTTGGCTAAAGTATAAACAGAGTGGTATGTAGTGACACTAAAGCTAAACACATAAAATACCATTAAACAAAAATACAAAGCTGCTCGCATTTATGGAGCTAAAGAAGACACTTTGACCCAATGGTCCCTTACTTAGGTCAGGGGTGTCAAACTCACTTAGTTAATTAAAACACTTTTTTTTTTAAAAATTACTCTAACCTCCCAAGGGCGGGATTGGCCCCCCTCGTGGGCCGTATCCAGCCCGCGTGCCATATGTTTTACACCCCTGCCTTAGGTCCTTGGTAAAGGTGGGATTAAAAAAACATTTGATGACAAAACAAAACAAAAAGACACTGTACCCTGTCTCCTTTGATTCCAGGCGTGCCACATTCTCCACTCTCCCCCTACAAGAAAAATGAGGTAGGTACATTGTGTCATATTTACTAAATACTAGGAAACCCAGAGGGATATTGATCTGGAGGTTCATACTCTACCTGCTCTCCTTTGTAGCCCGGCTTGCCCTGAGTAGAAAACAACACACTCTTGATTAGCAAGGAGACAGTGATCAAAACATTGTCACCGACCACAAAACACAATCCTTGTCTTTACAGTTAGCAATGTTGAGTTGTTGAAGTCTCTGCCAATTGGCTGTGTACATTCATCTAATAATATAACAGCAGGTGTTTAGGGTATGCCCTCTGTACTGACCTCTTCCCCATTTCGACCAGGAAGTCCACTGAGCCCGCCCTCACCCTGTAAGAAAGAGAGAATTAAGGTTTTGAAAACAGAATGACAGACTAATTGGAAGAAGACACACACAGGCAAAGCAAATCACCAGTACCTTCGATCCTTTAACACCTGGGTTCCCATCATCCCCAGAATTCCCCTTCTTGCCCTGTGGAGGGAAGTGGAATCACATCAGCATGGTATGGAGAGAAAAACCTAATTTGTGGTGTAGTAGCATTTGATCAGTGTGTGGCAGCTGCATCTGGTTTGACAAACTGCATTTTTGGTCTGTTATAGGATAATGGCAGTGATTACTGTGCACAGGCCCTAATATTAAAGTACAGGCACATCAATGTACATCCAGTGGGGATAGACTATAATATTCTACAATGTCTGGTCACCAAGTGAACAGTCTACAGTAGAAATGGTCAGTTAGGTGAAATACTACAATGACCTACAGTTGAAGTCGGAAGTTTACATACACTTAGGTTGGAGTCATTAAAACTCATTTTTCAACCACTCCACAAATTTCTTGTTAACAAACTATAGTTTTGGAAGTCGGTTAGGACATCTACTTTGTGCATAACACAAGTAATTTTTTCAACAATTGATTACAGACAGATTATTTCACTGTATCACAATTCCAGTGGGTCAGACATTTACACACACCAAGTTGACTGTGCCTTTAAACACCTTGGAATACTCCAGAAAATGATGTCATGGCTTTATCAAATCAAATCAAATTTATTTATATAGCCCTTCTTACATCAGCTGATATCTCAAAGTGCTGTACAGAAACCCAGCTTAAAACCCCAAACAGCAAGCAATGCAGGTGTAGAAGCACTGTGGATAGGAAAAACTCCCTAGAAAGGCAAAAACCTAGGAAGAAACCTAGAGAGGAACCAGGCTATGAGGGGTGGCCAGTCCTCTTTTGGCTGTGCCGGGTGGAGATTATGACAGAACATGGCCAAGATGTTCAAATGTTCATAAATGACCAGCACGGTCAAATAATAATAATCACAGTAGTTGTCGAGGGTGCAGCAAGTCAACACCTCAGGAGTAAATGTCAGTTGGCTTTTCATAGCCGATCAAGCTTTAGAAGCTTCTGATAGGCTAATTGACATCATTTGAGTAAATTGGAGGTGTAAGTATGGATGTATTTCAAGGCCTACCTTCCAACTCAGTGCATCTTTGCTTGACATCATGGGGAAATCAAAAGAAATCAGCCAAGACCTCAGAAAAAAAATGTAGACCTCCACAAGTCTGGTTCATCTATGGGAGCAATTTCCAAATGCCTGAAGGTACCACATCCATCTGTACAAACAATAGTACGCAAGTATAAACACAATGGGACCACGCAGCCATCATACCGCTCAGGAAGGAGACACATTCTTTCTCCTACAGATGAACGGACTTTGGTGCGAAAAGTGCAAATCAATCCCAGAACAACAGCAAAGGACCTTGTGAAGATGCTGGAGAAAACAGGTACAAAAGTATCTATATCCACAAATCCGCCAATAGAAAGCCGGTTTACAACTGCACATGGGGACAAAGATCGTACTTTTTAGAGAAATGTCCTCTGGTCTGATGAAACAAAAATAGAACTGTTTGGCCATAATGACCATCGCTATGTTTGGAGGAACAAAGGGGATGTTTGCAAGCCGAAGAACAGCATCCCAACCGTGAAGCACGGGGGTGGCAGCATCATGTTGTGGGGGTGCTTTTCTGCAGGAGGGACTGGTGCACATCACAAAATAGATGGCTTCATGAGGAAGGACAATTATGTGGATATATTGAAGCAACATCTCAAGACATCAGCCAGGAAGTTAAAACTTGGTCGCAAATGGGTCTTCCAAATGACAATGACCCCAAGCATACTTCCAAAGTTGTGGCAAAATGGTTTAAGGACAACAAACTCAAGGTATTGGAGTGGCCATCACAAAGCCCTGACCTCAATCCTATAGGAAATTCGTGGGCAGAACTGAAAAAGCATGTGCGAGCAAGGAGGCCTACAAACCTGACTCAGTTACACCAGCTCTGTCAGGAGAAATGGGCCAAAATTAAACCAATTTAGTGTGGGATGCTTGTGGAAGGCTACCCGAAAAGTTTGACCCAAGTTAAACAATTTAAAGGCAATGCTACCAAATACTAATTGAGTGTATGTAAACTTCTGACCCACTGGCAATGTGATGAAATAAATAAAAGCTGAAATAAATCATTCACTCTAGCATTATTCTGACATTTCACATTCTTAAAATAAAGTGGTGATCCTAACTGACCTAAGACAGGGAATTTTACTCTGATTAAATGTCAGGAATTGTGAAAAACTGAGTTTAAATGTATTTAGCTAAGGTGTATGTAAACTTCCGACTTCAACTGTATTTACTTATGTGGATATTGTGACTGCCTATGACTAAAAAACAAACAAATGCATCCTTATTAGATCAACCGGAAACATACTTTTTTAATGTAACCTATAACAGCAGAATTCTGCAGATTTTCCCAAGCCGATATCTGTCCCAGCTTGCTGATCATAAAGTGAAGCAGGAATGTTAAGCATTTGCCACACTATCACTGCTTCAGGGAAGCAGATATGAATCGCCTCTAACCATACAAATCACTAAAGCCTACCAAAGCCCCTCAATTATGTCACGTGTAAGCATCAAGGCAGGCTTTGTGTGTTGGTACTGTACTGTCCTTCAGTTTTGAAGTAATCATCCACTACAGGATGTTCAATTCGAAAGGGGTCTGTGATCTCAATGTATTGATGTCGAGGGGAGCTTGAGGATGATGCTGGTCATGTTCAGACACTTACCTGGAGGCCAATGGGTCCCCTCTCTCCCTTGTCACACGCACACTTCAGGGCCAGAGGACACTAAAACCACAAGGACACAACATAGGGGGTCAGACAGGAGTTCAGACTCCTAAAGAGGAGAGTTCATTGAATACTGTGTGAGAAGGCTGCAGTATATCAAGATTAGTAGGCCTAGATAACTAGGACTTACCCCCTCATCAGCCAACTCTGTCTGTGAAATGAGAAAAACAAATAATTGGTCAAAATTTAGTGCACTTCATATTTATTCGACACATATCTCATGGCGAGACAGTGACTGTTGAACAAAGTCAGGACATTCCTCTCCCACTCGGCGCAGACGTTAATTCAACGTCTAGTTTTGATTTGAATTTGGTTGAGGTGTCAACTAGTGTGAATTCAACGTGAAATCGACAAAAAATGTCACCATGTCATTGGATTTAGGTTAAAAGTTGGGTGTAGAAAATGCAATTCCCTCACTTTGATGACGTTTTTGCAAATCCAATCAGTTTTCCATGTTAATTCAACTTCATCAAATTGAATTTTATTGTTGAAATTATGTGGAAACGACTTTGATTCAACCAACTTTTGCCCAATGGTTCCTTTCCTTAAATGTTGGCGACAAACATGGATTGCTAATGTTTGCTTATGTTTATTCATGTTGCTTGCGATTTCAATCAGATTCCTACTTCTATTGTTGTACAGAAGATTAAACACGAGCAGCCTAGCTTTAACGTTTAACAACATTTATTCGAGTTTAAAGTTATATTTTATCAACGACGTGTAGGCTACACCACTGGGGAATGTTTTGTGGACTGGTTATTTTAATGTTGATTGATGAAATACCTGTTTAGGTGCATTTTGGATTATCCCAGTGATATGGGGTTGGGCATCTAACCTGTTCAAGTTACTCATTTCAGGAGAGTTTAGGCTGGAGTTGTAAGGTCTGCTTCCAACTCACACTCTCAAACACGTAGATCCCTTGAACGTAGCTCACTTTCCAGCTCACACTCTCAAACACATATATCCCCTGAACGCAGCTCACTCTCCAGATCCCAATCACCGGAATTCTGATCACCTGTTCACACACCTGTTTGTCATTATCACACACTATGTAGTTCAGTTCTTTGCACCCCATCATTGTGAGGTATTGTTTGTTTTGTGACACACTTCTAGTTGGAGTGCTGAGGTTCCTGTGATTGAATCTGCCTCACTAACGACGCCTATTCCCTGCCTGTACTTTAGCCTATCGGCTTTCCTGTTATCAACCTATTGCCTGATCTCCCTGACGAGGTTACTATCCTTTTCCCTAACCTGTACTGTTGCCCTTTTGGACCCTCTGTGTATGAACCTCTGCCTGCCCCTGGACCCAGCTACCTGCCGCCTCATGTGGTCCTTTACAAATAAACACCTGCTGCGCTCTGCGCTGCCATCGTGTTCATTACAGGAGTGACAAGTTTTCCCAGGGCTCTCTAAACTCAGCTGTGTGACTAATTCTCAGTCTATCTCAATCTCTGCCTTCATCTCACTGTACAAGTCTACTACAACCTTCAGCACCTGATCCTGTCAGCTGGAGGCCTAATCCTAAAAAAAACTGGTAGAAGAATGATTCTGTTGCCCAAAATCTGTTTTTCTCCAAACACTGTTTTGTTTGGTCTGGACATGAAAGCCAGCCACATTCTATATGGAGGGGGAATGGTAGAAATTCAACAGAAACAAACACAAGCCACGTGCAATGGTCTCGGAGCATCCAAAGTATATTTCTGCTCGCAGAGAAGCACTTGAAGCCGCCACAGAAGGTCTGTTTATTTTTTACCGTGAGAGGATTGGAGCTGATCCTGCCGGAGACGGAAGCATACAAGAGACAAAAAGACAAGCTAATGGGACAGACAGACTTATGACATACAGATGCCGCCTGAAACAGGATGAAGCCGCTGTGTTGACTGGGTGCTACTGGGTACCCGAACGCAACTCGAATCAGTCCATATGGATCTAGCAGTAGAGCGCGTAGCTAATGCAAGTGCCGCTGGTTAATATGGATTTCATGACCCGATTTTCTTGATTGTGTTATGTCTAACACCTGCGTCAACAATTGGTTGAGAAGTCGAGGGGTGTGCGTGAGACTCGTTGAGCTATTCAGCCGTGCGTGATCTTGCTGAGCTTCGTTTCTACTGCACACAGCAGTTTTCCACAGAGTTTTAACGTAGAACCAATGGTATAGTTAAACAGGTCCTGAACTCATATTGTGTCTCTAGACCTACTGTACTGTTTCATGCCCGAATCCGTCTTATTGGACAGACATCAAAGGGTTCATTTCCATGACTACTTTTACCTGAGGTTTCAGTTCAAAAAGAATGTTGTTAAAATAGTTTGAAACAACGGAATGGTTTCCAACAAAATGCCTCAGAAACACCAGCCAGGGGCCACAGTCAAAAATATTGATGTCTGCATTTCCCCATGTCAAGTGAAGACTAAACAAGGTGCTAGAGCGATAACAGTATGAATATAACGGTACTGTGTTTGTGATGACAGAGGGGACCAAATCACCAGCAACTATGACAACCTTAGCAGGCGCAGCGAGTTGACACCACATAGGATGCCCCCAAAAAGCCTAAAATATTCTTTGTCCTAGACTGTTAGGAGATGCTTAAACACTAAATATACATGAGTCCTCTTCAAACGGCAAAGATAAAGCATGCAAGTCTTGACATGAGTAAGCCTACATAATATTGTGTAATCCAAATATATTTGCATTCATTTCTTCTCAAACCATTTTCAACGCCCAGCTTGTTGTATACATGGTAATATCCAAAGAGTGATTAGCTAAATATGGCCCTGAGGGCGCCCTGTTTTGACAAAGCCTGATTTGTCATTCCGATGGTGAATGCCAATTCCCAAGAGGGAGGAGTCCACACAGATTTAAAATTCCCTACCATAAGCAGTTATACAGCCATAAGACACATTCAGCAAACTACAGAGACCTTTTTCTCTAGACACCTGAAAAATGTGGACTGAATTTACATCTCAACGAACCACAACCTGAACCAGATGATGAAACGTGATGATGTTGCACTTACAATCTCTTTGATGACCTTTTCCACGATGCCCCTGTCCTGAAGGTTATGGAGGTAGCGATTGGCTGGGGAGCTAGCCAGCCGACGGAGCTGTGCCACGTTGGAGATGTCATTGGCCGCGGGCGTGATGCCCACCATGAAGAACTTCACGCCCTGGTTTTTGGCGTCGACCACGGCGGAGAAGATGTCTGGGTTCCTGGGGTGGGAGATGCCATCCGTCAGCAGTATGGCCACCCTGATGCTCCCTGGCTCTGACTCCTCCATGTAGATCTTGGTCAGGTTGGTGATGGCGTAGGTGGTGTAGGTGCCGTGGCCGATGTATCCGATGGGTGCGATGTGAGCCTTGAAGTTGGCCAATCCCCGCCACTGCTTGAAGGTCTGCTCGATGATCACATGGCTGCTGAACTGCAGGAGGGCGGCTCGCGAGCTGAGAGCCCGGCCCGTCTGGAGATTGACCCCCTGCAGGCGTTCAACCACATCTGTGGCGAACCTCTTCTCCTGGGCGTGGTTGTCCTTGGCGCTCTCCGAGCTGTCCACCAGGAAGGCCAGCTCCAGGCCACAGTCATCGTTCAAAAGTGCTAAGAACATGAAAAAAGTGTTAACCAATTGTTAATATATCATGTACCATGCACATTACACAAGACGTAGCTAGCTACCGCTAATTTGTCAATCTTTGGTTGGCAGAGGGCAGAGCTGGGGTCAACCCCATTTCAAAGCAGGAGATCCGATATGGGTAAAACTGGATATTTTCTCATGTCCACCGTTAACACCAAAGAAGGATCATTCATCAGTTCAATCATCATGTACGTACCGGGTACAACATTAGCTAGCTACATTACGTAAGTGGTTCACAGAGCTGGGGGTCACTACCATTTCAAAACAGGAGATCAGTGTTACGCACGCCTCTGTGAAGAGGGAACGCAACACCCTGCTACAACTCAACTCCCCGTGAAGTGAAAGAGGTATGGGACTGTAGGTGTGAGTAAGGATGACAAAGGCAGAGATAGTGGTACCGTTTACAAGGAATTTATTCCGTCACACGGTAATATGGGGAAAAAGGGGCTGGACGGAACCAAAGCAAAGAAAGTAAATATGAAAGCCCCCTATCCTATCTAACCTGCCTACCCACTACCTATCTAACTTAGCACCACCTGGTGCGCTAACCAAAATACAGGGGGTGGTCTGGGTCAAGCTAGGTACTTTCTCCCATCCAACTCAAGACCAACATTGACCAACGACTTAACCACAACTCTGAAGCTTAAGCTAGACCAAAGCCACTCAGAAGCTTAAATTCTGAGATACTGAACCTTAATGACTCAGAGAGAAGATTGAACCCAGAAAAGATCTGATATGATTTATTTATCAAGGTGGAAGTGAAGCTTGGAGGGGAGCCATGACTTGAACTGTGAACTGATGTTCCTGATTCCTGTCTGATATCTAAAAGGCTCTCGGAGAAACGAGTCACACAAGGCATCCTAACCTACAATATTTTTCAAGGAGCGAGGGCACATATCCAATATAAACCGGGAATAAATCATATTTATGTTCAAAGAAACGTGTCCGAAAGAATGTGCCCGGGGATACCCAGCTCTTGAGGGAGAAAAACGTTCAAGGAACAGAATGGTTGCCACTGAGATGGATGGGATTCTAAGCCTGGCTGTGAGATATAATCATTTTTTAAGTGGATCCCATCATTTGCCAATGACTCTTTAAAATGAGATTTTCTTGTAGCCACACATTTTTTCGGTGATGGATGCTTTACCCATGTAATATTTTCAGAAGTGAACATATCCTATCATTTCTAGCCAACACTATGTCTAAGAAAAACTTTTCTGTGTCTCTCCTTTAAAACAAATAAATACTTTTTGGGACTCTTACATTGGCCATTCTTGGGTATGACGTTGGTTGTCAGTAGTTGGTTCTTGGCTCTCCTGTCCATGGTTCTATCATCATGGGTGCTATAGTCATCCTGAGCCCAGAGACTGTGGAGTCTACAGAGCAGCAAGATCCAGTACAGAGAAGGGGACATCACCACCTGTTCTCCTCCTCTGAGGGAGAGAGAGAGAGAGAGAGAGAGAGAGAGAGAGAGAAAACAAGAAAGAGAGAGAGAACAAGAAAGAGAGAGAGAGAGAACAAGAAAGAGAGGGAGAGGGAGAGAGAACAAGAAAGAGAGAGAGAGAGAGAGAGAACAAGAAAGAGAGAGGGGGGGGGGCAGCCAGAACAGCAAATTCAGCTTGTGTTCAGGTAGAAACTTGTCTCACATGAAAATCTGCACACCAACACTGAGACCCATAACCTGTATCATTGTAACTTGATCCTGCACATACTCACAATACAGTGCTGCAGGCTCAGGTCTCCAATATACTCAGCTCAGTGTTCAGGATTGGGAAAGATGCACATGAGAGAAAGAGAGAATCAGAGGGAGCAAGAGAAGCAGAGGAAAAAATAAGACAGTTTCAAGTGTTGTTCAGGTTAAGTTCCACTTAGACTCCTGCTCCTGTGATGGTGTCAGTCTGCAGGATGGGAGCTGGTCAGGTCAAGTAGGATGTCTGCAGTACGGCAGCAGTGAGTAGAGGGTCTGTGGAGGTCTGTGCTCTGGTTCACACTGGGTTTCCTGAGGTTTCTTTAGCTGCAGCCATCCTCACACAGACACAGTGAGTACAGTAGAGGCAGAACCAGCCCCCTTTCACTCACAGCCACTCCATGTTTGGAGAAGGGTGGGGCAAAGAGCTCTCACGGGGCAGGGCTAAAAGCTGGGGTAAAGTGTGGGGGTGAAATATTATTTTTATAATCGTTTTTTAATTTTTTTATAAATGGAGTTTGGGATGGCACCTCCGGGCTGTAATAGCAAAGATCCAATTTATTAAGACTATAGTTGTAATCAGTTTATGGGCCTTTGTCCATTCTTGTTTGTTGCCTCGTATCTTTTACTATTATCCACTGGTGACCAGGGTAAATTCCCATTTCTGCCCCATATTGCCCTGATGTCTCATTCTGGGAATAATAGCTTCCGGAAGCTTCACCCACAGAACAAAGCAAAGCTTTTTTTGTAAGGAGACTGGTAGTGATTTACTTCTAGGGCTCTAGGCAGCGCACCTTGCTAGCACAATTTTCCATGATTCACATTCATATGAAGGCACTAGTCTTTGGCTGCAGCTGCAGGGGGTGAGGCAAGACTATAAAACTGTTTAGGACATTAGCTGTAGCTGCTCCTCCAGAGAATTTAGCACTCCAACAATCAGTTTCAGTTCACAATACCCCGTTCACCTTGTCTTTATGGATTGGCATTTTTTAAATAGGAAAACATTTTTCTTGAACTTTTGATTCACTCCACTCTGAGTTCAAACATATCTGGAATATAGAGCTCATGCAAAGGTAGTGAAAATCCATACGCAGACTTCTGGCGGCCAGAAGGAGAATCATGCAGCTCTTCTCCAGCTGTGCACTTGGTGGTGACAGCGTGTTTTTTTTTATAGCTCACAGTATTCCAAACCTGGAGGCAGAAAGCAATCAGAGGTGAGCTGCCACGCAAGAATGCCGTCATGAGAAATAGGCCTGCTCAAATCTGGTTCAGATACCATTCCCTTTCATGGGGAGACAAGTAAAACATGGCGAGGATCTCTCTAACACTTCCTATATGGTGCTGATCAGCCCAAAGGAATCTCTGCACAGTTCAATTCAACCATCTAGCAACTATAATGTTTCACAGTTTGGTTCATTTCAAGTTGAATTCATGCTTAATGACAAGATGGTGATCTGACGTCTTTTCCCAGTGTGATGTACATATCGTGTGGTGCATGTACACATGTGCAGTGAATTGAAAAGGAGTTTGGCAAGGACATCAATTCACCTTTTCCTGATAGCTGATGACATCATTTTAACATAAAGTCGAGCAGCCAGGTGGTTAAAAATCATCAATCCATAGCATCTCTGCACATTCTCAACCAACACTTAATGCAATTCACAATGTGCTTGCAATCTGTAGAGTTGGCGTTCTCTTTGATTTCCTAGCAGGTTAGGACTTAGTGTAGGGATGTCCCATGGATCCCGGATAGCACTAACCAATCTAGAACATGTCTGTGGAAGGTCAAAGGTCTCCTGTAGATCGTCTCCCATCAAAGTGGTCATGTCACGGACTGTCATGAAACGCAGTACATGCTGCTTTCATTATGATGAATGGAGGTGTCGGCTGAAAGCGCCTCGAACATGGGTGTGAAGAGCATGAAACAGCCGGTGAAGGATTTCCAGAGAGGTGTGGCAAACATATGAAAACCTCAATTGTGGCTGGCAGGGAATGTTGTAGCATCCAATCTAGTCCAGAGTCTGGTTTCTGATCCTATATGTACTTATGAAACTATGCTTCGAAAGTACCCGTGCATATTTCAGTAACATATTCAGGTATACAGAAAACGATTTATAAAGGGTTACAAACGGTTAGTTATCCATTTATAGATACCAGATAATATGCCAAATACCAGATAGAAAGTTCCATAGAAAACACAAGGCCTCTGAAAATTATGAACACCTGCTCTTTCAATTAAATAGACTGACCAGGTGAATCCAGGTGAAAGCTATGATCCCTTATTGATGTCACTTGTTAAATCCACTTCAATCAGTGTAAATGAAGTGGAGGAGACTGGTTAAAGAAGTATTTTTAAGCCTTGAGACAATTGAGACATTGAGACAATTAAGTGCCTTTGAACGGGGTATTGTAGTAGGTGCCAGGTGCACGCACTGGTTTGTGTCAAGAACTGCCACTCTGCTGGGCTTTTCACACCCAACAGTTTCCTGTGTGTATCAAGAATGGTCCACCACCCAAAGGACACCCAGCCAATTTGGCACAACTGTGGGAAGCATTGGTGTCAACATGGGCCAGCATCCCTGTGGAATACTTTCGATATAGAGCCCACGCCCCGATGAACCGAGGTATAGAGTGTGTATGTCTTTCTTAACCAGACAAAACCATCTTAAGAATGTTGAAAAGCCTGACTCATGTGTAGACAAAGCCTGAGGAGACAGGGGCATGGAAATCATTACCACAGTACTTCAGTAACATTCATCCATTTTCATAGTTAAGGACAGGAGAATCTTTATTTGGAAGTTGGTGGCAGATACCTTATCTAAAAGGCTTAAAAGAAGAACTGAGAAATAAATAGTTATAAAAGTACTTATTAACTGCAGACTTAAAGTAAACGCACATGGCTGGTGGCTAAAATCAATGGCTCTTCCACACAGTCAGGAAACACACCTTTTCAAGAAAACACAGGCCCCGATTAAACATTGCAGGATCGTGTGCCGATTAGCCACTCCCACAAATTAGGCAATACGATATAACAGGAAAAGTTGAGATTATAGAAAGTGCAGGTTATGGATGAAAATAAGTATGAATCAAAACAGAAAATAACACTGCAACACAATAATTGACAGTTTAAAAACTGCAATTAATACCTTTAATCCATATATTAAAAATAAATTGTCCATAGTGAAGGCTCTCCTTCACAGTTGGCATGTAGCCTACTTCACTTCCCATTACAGGATATTCCATCTATTACATTACTGGGATTCTAACACTGGTTGGTAGCATTCATTACCACACTTAATTCTACGTTTCAACAAAAGTGAGGATGAAGATAGAGAGGAAGCACCAAAATGTATAGTGCAGCCCCACACTCTAGTGGAAAGATAGTGTATGTGCTGAAATCGAGCTTGTGCACACAGTGTTCTAAACACTGGGTGTGGAGCTCTGTACAATGCCTTCGGAAAGTATTCAGACCCCATGACTTTATCCAGATTTGAGGTTACAGCCTTATTCTAAAATTGATTAAATTGTTTCCCCCCTCAATCCACACACAATACCCTATAATGACAAAGCAAAAACAAATTTAGACATTTTTGCTCATTTATAAAAAATAAAACTGAAATATCACATTTACATAAGTATTCAGACCCTTTACTAAGTACTTTGAAGCACTTTTGGCAGCAATTACAGCCTCGATTCTTCTTGGGTATGACGCCACAAGCTTGGCACACCTGTATTCAGGGAGTTTCTCCCATTCTTCTCTGCAGATCCTCTCAAGCTCTGTCAGGTTGGTTGGGGAGTGTTGCTACACAGCTATTTTCAGGTCTCTCCAGAGAATCAAGTCAAATCAAATTTATATAGCCCTTTGTACGTCAGCTGATATCTCAAAGTGCTGTACAGAAACCCAGTCTAAAACCCCAAACAGCAAGCATCTCTGCATGTCTGGCAGACATATCAGTGTGGATGACGGATCATCACCTCAAGCTGAACCTCGGCAAGACGGAGCTGCTCTTCCTCCCGGGGAAGGACTGCCCGTTCCATGATCTCGCCATCACGGTTGACAACTCCATTGTGTCCTCGTCCCAGAGCGCTAAGAACCTTGGCGTGATCCTGGACAACACCCTGTCGTTCTCAAATAACATCAAGGCGGTGGCCCGTTCCTGTAGGTTCATGCTCTACAACATCCGCAGAGTACGACCCTGCCTCACACAGGAAGCGGCGCAGGTCCTAATCCAGGCACTTGTCATCTCCCGTCTGGATTACTGCAACTCGCTGTTGGCTGGGCTCCCTGCCTGTGCCATTAAACCCCTACAACTCATCCAGAACGCCGCAGCCCGTCTGGTGTTCAACCTTCCCAAGTTCTCTCACGTCACCCCGCTCCTCCGCTCTCTCCACTGGCTTCCAGTTGAAGCTCGCATCCGCTACAAGACCATGGTGCTTGCCTACGGAGCTGTGAGGGGAACGGCACCTCAGTACCTCCAGGCTCTGATCAGGCCCTACACCCAAACAAGGGCACTGCGTTCATCCACCTCTGGCCTGCTCGCCTCCCTACCACTGAGGAAGTACAGTTCCCGCTCAGCCCAGTCAAAACTGTTCGCTGCTCTGGCCCCCCAATGGTGGAACAAACTCCCTCACGACGCCAGGACAGCGGAGTCAATCACCACCTTCCGGAGACACCTGAAACCCCAACTCTTTAAGGAATACCTATGATAGGATAAAGTAATCCTTCTCCCCCCCCTTAAAAGACCTAGATGCACTATTGTAAAGTGGCTGTTCCACTGGATGTCATAAGGTGAAAGCACCAATTTGTAAGTCGCTCTGGATAAGAGCGTCTGCTAAATGACTTAAATGTAAATGTAAAATGTAAAGCAAGCAATGCAGGTGTAGAAGCACGGTGGCTAGGAAAAACTCACTAGAAAAGGCCAAAACCTAGGAAGAAACCTAGAGAGGAACCAGGCTATGAGGGGTGGCCAGTTCTCTTCTGGCTGTGCCGGGTGGAGATTATAACAGAACATGGCCAAGATGTTCAAATGTTCATAAATGACCAGCATGGTCAAATAATAATAATCACAGGCAGAACAGTTGAAACTGGAGCAGCAGCACAGCCAGGTGGACTGGGGACAGCAAGGAGTCATCATGCCAGGTAGTCCTGAGGCATGGTCCTAGGGCTCAGGTCCTCCGAGAGAGAGAAATTAGAGAATTAGAGAGAGCATACTTAAAATACACACAGGACACCGGATAAGACAGGAGAAGTACTCCAGATATAACAAACTGACCCTAGCCCCCCGACACAAACTACTGCAGCATAAATACTGGAGGCTGAGACAGGAGGGGTCAGGAGACACAATGGCCCCATCCGATGATACCCCCTGGACAGGGCCAAACAGGAAGGATATAACCCCACCCACTTTGCCAAAGCACAGCCCCCACACCACTAGAGGGATATCTTCAACCACCAACTTACCATCCTGAGACAAGGCTGAGTATAGCCCACAAAGATCTCCGCCACGGCACAACCCAAGGGGGGGGGGGGGGGTTGACTCATCCCACTCAAGTGACACACCCCTCCTAGGGACGGCATGAAAGAGCACCAGTAAGCCAGCGACTCAGCCCCTGTAATAGGGTTAGAGGCAGAGAATCCCAGTGGAAAGAGGGGAACCGGCCAGGCAGAGACAGCAAGGGCGGTTCGTTGCTCCAGAGCCTTTCCGTTCACCTTCACACTCCTGGGCCAGAGAAGTTTGATTGGTTTAAAGTACGGGCTCTGGCTGGGACACTCAAGGACATGCAGAGACTTGTCCCAAAGGGACTCCTGTGTTGTCCTGTTGGAAGGAGAACCGTCACCCCAGTCTGAGGTCCTGACCGCTCTGGACAAGGATTTCTGTACTTTGTTCCAGTCATCTTTGCCTCGATCCTGATTAGTCTCCCAGTCCCTGAAGAACACCCCCACCACACTTCACTGTAGAGATGGTGCCAGGTTTCCTCCAGACGTGACACTTGGAATTCAGGCTAAAGAGTTTAATCTTGGTTTCAGACCAGAGAATCTTGTTTCTCATGGTCTGAGAGTCCTTAGATGCCTTTTGGCAAACTTCAAGTGGGCTGTCATATGCCTTTTACTTTGGAGTGGCTTCTGACCGGCCACTCTACCATAAAGCCCTTATTGTTGGAGTGCTGTAGGGATGGTTGTCCTTCTGGAAGGTTCTCCCATCTCCACAGAGGAACTCTAGAGCTCGGTCAGAGTGACCATCAGGTTTTTGGTCATCTCCCTGACCAAGGCCCTTCTCCCCACCGATTGCTCAGTTTGGCTGGGCGGCCAGCTCTAGGAAAAGTGTTGGTGGTTCCAAACTTCTTCCATTTAAGAATGATGGAGGCTACTGTGTTCTTGAGGACCTTCAATGCTGCAGAATCTTTTGGTACCCTTCCCCAGAAATGTGCCGCGACACAATCACGTCTCAGCGCACTACGGACAATTTCTTCAACCTCTTGGCTTGGTTTTTGCTCTGACATGCTCTGTCAACGGTGGGACCTTATATAGACAGGTGTGTGCCTTTTAATATCCAATCAATTGAATTTACACCAATCAAGTTGTAGAAACATTTAAAGGATGATCGATGGAAACAGGATACACCTGAGCTCAATTTTTGAGTCTCATAGCAAAGGGTTTGAATACTTATGTAAATATAATATTTCAGTTTTTTATTTGTAATAAATTTGCAAAAAAGTCTAAAAACCTGTTTTCGCTTTGTCTTTATGGGGTATTGTGCGTAGATTGCTGAAGATTATTATTTTTTAAATCCATTTTAGAATAAGGCTATAATGTAACAAAATGTGGGAAAAGTCAAGGGGTCTGAATAGTTTCCAAAGGCAATGTATGTTTGTGTGTTGCTGTGTTTTGGGGAGATGGATATTCACTTACTGCACACACACACACACACACACACACACACACACACACACACACACACACACACGCCTATAGTGACCTTGAGTTTGAATGTTGTTATCTAGGTTGTCAGAACATTGTACATTATTATTCTTGCTGCATTGACATGATACGTGATTTGTAATGTTGCGAAGACAATTACAAGTGTTGTAGTATGACAGTAATATGGGGAAGTAGCAATCAATGCAAAATAAATCACGAAGTGCGCCTGCTCAGTTTGGCTCTGGAGTTGCGCGCACGCTCAGTTCTGCTCCGCGGTCATTCATTATAAAGGCACAAGTCGTTTCGTCTCTTTCCACCTTCAGCCATTTTGACAATGTTAGGAGCTGTTGGACGCTGCTGCACCGGGGCTCTCCAGGCACTTAAGCCTGGGGTCCAGCCCCTGAAGGCCCTCGTTGGCTCTCCATCTGTCCTTGGACGTAAGTTTTGCAAGCATATTACAGAGGTAGCTAATGAATTGTAAAAACCGTTTGGAACAGAACTGGTATTAGGCTAACTGCTAGTCAACTTTAGCCCAAAGCAAAACGCTGGCTTTCTTCAGTGTAGCAGGCCTCACATTTTTTACCATGCTTAATTTCGTCTACTAGTTTAATGTTGAGCGTGGAACTTACGCCATGCATTCGATTTAGTAGTAATATTAATATTTGACTTAAGTACATATAGCTGAGTGACATGATTTTTGTGTAAATTGAAATGACCTTTGTATGACATGAGATTTGGAGGCTTGCGAGTCCATACTGTGGCTAGTTAGCCAGCCAACGTCAAGTGTCATTCAATTCGTAAATGAATCACTGTCGGTGTTATTTCGTAGTCAAATAGTTTATAACGAGTAGAAATGAATTTCAAAATATTTTGCTTTAACTAGCAGTTCGACTTATTCATACGTTGTCTCGTTAATGTACCGTTACAGTAGTTTGCTAGCCACCTGACAACTAGCTAGGGTTAACTTATTATGCGAAGGTCCAAAAATACCAATGTCACCTTAGTAACTCGGTTGGCTTGACATGTGTCGGTCTTCGAAGGTATTAGTTTTCTAATATTTTTTTTAACTAGCTTGCTGATTACTTTAACTGCTGAGCTGTAGCATTTCTCCTGCACAACATGGCCGAAAATACTTGACATTGAGTTTGCTTCGGTGTTTCAGACCTCCCAACATGCACCCATTTTGCGTACCAACTACGCAATTCTGTCAGGTACGACATCCGAGTTAAAAGTCCCTCGAAATGAATAGGGCCCGAATTTTATTGTATTTCATTTTTCATCAAATTAACCCACTGAGTAAATCTAACGTCCAGATTCTCGAGCTGCAACACAGACAACTAACGGATTTTGTGTCTACGGACATGGCGATTAATACATCATTATTCGACGTAGCCCCTCCTGTTTGTTGTGATGCTGAATTTTTCAACTGTCAGCTGTACGTAAACACATGGACAAATCCCTTTTCGACTCCCTGTGTTGTGGAAACGTAAACGCATTGTTTCAAGCTAACGTTAGCGAACATAAGATGGACATTCAGTGGGCTCTTAAGTGCCAGCAGTTCACTCGCATTTTTTAGTGAAAGATTTAAACGAAAATACAAAAATTAATGGTCTCATTTGTGCGAGTGATACATTTAATTATGCGTCCCATTAGTTTTATTTCTACGTAATATTACGCGGATCACGCAACCTCATAGACTAACTGTAATTATGATCCACTCCACAATTTAAAAAAAAAGTAGAATCAAAAATAAATATATGCATCTAAGCATTAAATGGAGTCTGCAGTTTAGAAAACTGCGGGACTAAGAATGAGTGTCCGTTATCAGCTATAGAGGCAATGCATCTAAAATGCCTTTGCACTAGATTTGAGTTTTTCTCAATTTCGAAAATCTGAAATATGGATGTGCTGCAAAGAAATGGGCTGAAACACTGGCCTCTTCTAGCGAACAGCGTTCAGATTCCCTTTGTGCTAGCCTACTTAAGCTTTGTGTAGCCAGTTTGCGGTCTGTATTTTTATGGATATGTATATTTGATGCTGATGCTCAGCTTCAGAAATGTGTTCTTATCATATCAGTTAATGGGTTTTTATCGTGGATAAGACTTTTGTACCTAATTTGTTTAATTTAACAAACTCTGAGAATGAAGGCCTTTTGTGTTTCTAGTTAGATCGTGTTAGTGACTTTTACCATGTGTAAATGGAATGCTGTCAAAAATATTCCAACATTTTTAGGCATCATTTGGTACAATTCTATAATTGTAGTACTCAGGAAAGGAAACCACACCCCGAATTGGGGTTATGCTAGTTGAATCTCCAATTTGCTGCCTGTGTCTGGTACTCTAAAAAGTTGGACAGGGTTGGCAGGTCTGGTGTTTTCTCTTGTGCACATGGCTAACTACACAGGTGATGTTACATTTCCAACTCCTTGCATTGTGTAGGCTAGTTTGGCAAGGGTCAGCAGACATGGCGTATTATTGATATTTCACTCACAACAAGGTCATACGATTTTTGGTCAATGCACTTTTACAGGTAGAGACTACGTTGCACCTGCTGCTGCTGCCGCCTTCGCCCATGGAAGGATCGTAGCAGTCATCGGTGCCGTCGTCGACGTCCAGTTTGATGAGGGCCTCCCACCCATCCTCAATGCACTGGAAGTTGCTGGTCGTGAGTCCAGGCTAGTGCTGGAGGTGGCACAACATCTTGGTAAATCATTTGACCTGCATTTAGAGGCAGCCTAATTTGTGTAGAACTGTCTTTATTTTAAGCCAATAATTGGGCAGAGATCAGGATTTGTCTACTTGTGTAAACACAGCCATTGTTTGCAAAGGTATTGTACCAACATTGCATAATCAATAACAGCTTATTGGGATGAAATTTGTTATGTTGACTTTCAGGTGAGAACACTGTGCGTACCATTGCCATGGATGGTACAGAAGGTCTTGTCCGTGGAC
This sequence comes from Oncorhynchus nerka, assembly GCF_034236695.1. Lineage (NCBI taxonomy): Eukaryota > Metazoa > Chordata > Actinopteri > Salmoniformes > Salmonidae > Oncorhynchus > Oncorhynchus nerka. Next base: position 61,080,861 of record NC_088400.1, on the reverse strand, counting down.
AGAAGGTTGTGGACACTGGCGATCCCATCAGAATCCCAGTTGGTCCTGAGACCCTGGGCAGAATCATGAACGTCATTGGGGAGCCCATTGACGAGAGGGGACCCATCTCCACTAAGCAGTAAGCACTTTGTCTATCAGCCAATTTATAGTTTTAGATATGGCAATCACAATATTTACATCCATATTCAATTATTTTAATGTATGACTACTAGAATTGTCTTGAGACTCTGAATGATACACAATTGGAAAGTGTTGGCTCTGATTATACCTTATTTTGTTGTTTAGGACAGCAGCCATCCATGCTGAGGCCCCGGAGTTCACTGACATGAGTGTGGAGCAGGAGATCCTGGTAACTGGCATCAAGGTGGTAGATCTGCTGGCTCCCTATGCCAAGGGAGGCAAAATCGGTACGTGGGACAACCAACATCCTCATTCATTTTTTTGCAATTAGCTAATTAAAGTTTAATGACAGTAAGTTGCTTTCCTTTCTATAGGTCTGTTTGGTGGTGCTGGTGTGGGCAAGACTGTGTTGATCATGGAGCTGATTAACAACGTGGCCAAGGCCCATGGTGGTTACTCTGTGTTTGCCGGCGTGGGAGAGCGTACCCGTGAGGGAAATGACTTGTACCATGAGATGATTGAGTCGGGTGTCATCAACCTGAAGGACGACACCTCCAAGGTGACCAACTGGTTACATTTGACAGTCATAAGCAGGTTCCTCTAAGGAGTCTTGTACAGATTGATGGTATTTAAAGCTGTCACAGGGGAAAAATATGCCCCCAGTTGAATGTCAAAATATAAGGTGCAATATATAGGAATTGCTCTGACATTTCCTGGTTGCATAAATCCAAAGTCAGGTTTCCCAAAAAGTTACATTTTCTGTCTTTAAGTAACATATCACCAGTCTGGAAAGTTGACCTCATTACCCACATGACTTGATGTTCACATCAGCTTTACCCTTCGAACACACCGACAGCGTCATTGCATTTTGGTACACCAGAATTGCATTAATTTCCATTGAAATGCTATGGTTCCTTGCAGAGGTAGTTGTGTTCGGTGTGGTACATACGCTGGATTTATAGAATGTGTGCGTAGACTGCTTGACAGAAAGGGGCGCAAAGGTGAATTTTGTATACATATCCAGATGATGCTGTGTACTATTTTGCGCAATAACTGTCGGTGTGTGTGCGACGCGTCAGTTTCTATTATTGGTTGACCTAGATGTATTCTCTAACTGTGCCCTCTCCTCCAAACCCCTAGGTAGCACTGGTGTATGGACAAATGAACGAGCCCCCAGGCGCCCGTGCCCGTGTGGCTCTGACTGGTCTGACTGTGGCTGAGTATTTCCGTGACCAGGAGGGTCAGGATGTGCTGCTCTTCATCGACAACATCTTCCGCTTCACCCAGGCTGGCTCCGAGGTGTCTGCTCTGCTGGGTCGAATCCCCTCCGCTGTGGGTTACCAGCCCACCCTTGCCACTGACATGGGTACCATGCAGGAGAGAATCACCACCACCAAGAAGGGTTCCATCACCTCTGTGCAGGTAAGCTGGAGTTCAAGCAGCATAGGCCTGTTGGAGGGCCATGCTAACATGGCAGTCTAGTACCCAATAGTCTGACATTGCTTCAAGACTGAAACGCTACTTGTCACTAACAACCTGTCTTCTCTAAGGCCATCTATGTGCCGGCTGATGATTTGACTGATCCTGCCCCTGCCACCACCTTCGCTCACTTGGATGCCACCACGGTGCTGTCCCGTGCCATCGCTGAGCTGGGTATCTATCCCGCGGTGGATCCCCTGGATTCCACCTCCCGTATCATGGACCCAAACATTGTTGGCGCCGAGCACTATGATGTTGCTCGTGGCGTGCAGAAGATCCTCCAGGTTAGTGTCTTATAGCCCCCCAGTGTATCGGTCACCCCAACCATTGAGTTTATTTATTTTTTAAACAGGGACAGTGCACATTAATTTGTTTCAGTAGAAGTGCTGGATTTAGCCACCTGGCAAATTTTAACTGCACACACTGGCAGGTTATTAAACCATTCCCATGACAATGAGCACATGCAGAGCAATGTAGGACAAGCAACACGTAGCATGCAGACAGAGCAATAACAATGGCGTAAAATGCTTAAAAGCAACAGTGTTACACACCTCACAAGCTACAGACATGGAAAGCGGCAGTATTTAGCTTCTACTAATGAATGACCGACCTTGCCCCTAACATTATGCCTACAACTCTCGCCTCTCAGGACTACAAGTCCCTGCAGGATATCATTGCCATCCTGGGTATGGATGAGTTGTCTGAGGAGGACAAGCTGATTGTGTCTCGCGCCCGCAAGATCCAGCGTTTCCTGTCCCAGCCTTTCCAGGTGGCGGAGGTCTTCACTGGTCACGCTGGCAAGCTGGTGCCACTCAAAGAGACCATCAGTGGCTTCCAGAGCATTCTAAATGGTACGTAGTACTTGTGATTTGTTTTAAAGATACTCTGTGATATGACGTAGATACGTGAAGTAAAAAGCTTAGTAGGTCAATTTCTGCAACTACTAAGAGTGTTGGAGGCATGAGGTTGAACTTTGCTGTTTTGGTGCCGTGGCTCCCATGTAACTGAGTCAAATCATGCACATAGTCTTGCAACTCGCTTATCGCAATATCTGCAGTGCTGCTATTGGCAACATTTCGGTCAGTCTACCTTTAAACTTATGAATTTCCTTGGTGTTGTCTGTGAAATTCTGATTGTCTTGAGCTAAGTGTGGTCATTCTTTCCCTCCAGGTGAGTATGATGCACTGCCCGAGCAGGCTTTCTACATGGTCGGACCCATTGAGGAGGTGGTTGAGAAGGCTGCACAGATGGCTAAGGATCTCGCATAAGTTAATCTAACTGAGGGGAGGAGGGAGAAAAGCAAAACACAGGGTTGTGTAGAAGGCACACTTGATTTGTAAGAATGTCACATGCAACAAATATCTGTATTGTCATCCAAAAAAGTTATATTTAATGTTTCCAATGAAAGATGGAATAAAGATCTGTCTTGACAATTTGGTTTGGTCTCGACTGTATATTTTGTAGCATTTTTTAAAATGTTGCAATGCTATTCTGGTCTTGGTGCTGTCAGACTGGTTGTAAAATGTCATCCTACAGCACTGATCCACTAGATGGCGTTCAAAGGCTTTGTACAATGCTTGAGTGAATAAATAAAATGGCTGTTAAAGTTGAGGGGAGTTTGTCATTCCTTGCACAAAGTGCAGTGATCTATTTGTAAGATGCTTTTTAGACCAACATGTGATGCATTTTAAGACTTACAATAACTATAAAATGCTGGCTGTCTTTGTTGGCTTACTGCTGAGACAAGCCATGTTGACATAGGTGCAATATGCAGAAATCATTGCCATTAGCTTGTTGCTAATAGTTTGCCTAATTTTAATTTGTGACAAGCCATGTAGAGAATCATTGTACCCTCAAACCGGTGTGACACCTCGTTCAACCAAGTATTGTTTGCTGCTGGTGTACAAAGACTCAAATCGGAAAGATGTACTGCTTTTTAGACTTTCAATGAGTAATGGATCCATTCAAATAAATTGATTGGGTTGCTCAAGTTAAATACAGCTATGAAGATGTTTTCAAAAACAAACTAGACAGCACTAACATACAATCCAGATTCCTACCACAGCTGCAATTGTAAAGGCCATCTGGCATTCGTTCTGATACTAGGCAACTTTTCTTTGCAGCTACATTATGACAAGCGAGTGGAGGACAAGCTTGAACTCTATAGCCCTGCTGAGCAGAGAAATGGTCGTGGACATGTTTAATGTACAGTACCAGTCAAAAGTTTGGACCCCCTACTGAATGGTTATTTGTACTATTTTCTACATTGTAGAATAATGAAGACAACTATGGAATCATGTAACCAAAAAGTGAACTATCTTGTATTTGAGATTCAAAGTAGACACCCTTTGCTTTGACTGCTTTGCACAGTCTTGACATTCTCTCAACCAACTTCATGAGGTTGTCACCTGGAATGCGTTTAAATTAACAGGTGTGCCTTGTTAATTTGTGGAATTTCTTTAATGCGTTTGAGCCAATCTGTTTTGTGAGGCTCTGGTGAGGACTGCCACAGGAAAGGAAGACCCAGAGTTACCTTTGCTACAGTATCATTTCATTAGTTATCAGACTCAGAAATTGCAGCCCAAGTAAATTAACACATCTCAACATCAACTATTCAAAAGTGACTGCATGAATCAGACTTTCATGTTTGAATTGCTGCAAAGAAACCACTGCAAAAGGACACCAATAACATGACTTGTTTGGACCAAGAAACACAAGCAAGGGATGTCAGACAGGTTTAATTCTGTCCTTGGGCTGATGAGTCCACATTTGAGATTTTTGGTTCCAACTGCAGTGCCTTTGTGAGACGCAAAGTAGGTGAACGGATGATCTCCGCATGTGTGGTTCCACTGAAGCATGGAGGTGGTGTGAGGGTGCTTTGCATGTGATAGTCGGGGATTTATTTAAAATTCAAAGCACACTTAACCAGCATGGCTACCACAGCATCTGGTTTGCGCTTAGTGGGACTATCATTTGTTTTTCAATAGGACAATGACCCAAAACATACTTCCAGGCTGTGTAAGGGCTATTTGACCAAAGAGAGTGTTGGAGGGCTGCATCAGATGACCTGGCCTTCACAATAACCCAACCTCACCCCAATTGAGATAGTTTGGGATGAGTTGAACCGCAAAGTGAAGGAAAAGCAGTTCAGCGTATGTGGGAACTCCATAACGACTGTTGGAAAAGCATTCCAGGTGATTTTGGTTGAGAGAAGGCCAAGAGTATGCAAAGCTGTCATTGAGTCAAAGGGTGGATGCTTTGAAGATTCTAAAATATATTTTGATTTAACACTTTTTTGCTTACTACATTATTCCATTTCATAGTTTTTTTTTTTTTTTTCAATTTAAAGTTTTATTAAGTTCTTGTTTTTCAATCAACCAACAAAACACATTCCACGTTCACAGATGTGACAGGCTTTAAAAAAATAAAAAGTCAAAAAATAATACATTTGAAAAAATTAAAATACAATTAAAATGAATGATAAAGTCAAATAAAAGCATTTATTTTTCTTAATCTATATATTTTCCTTGGTACCTGTATATACATACATACATACATACATACATACATACATACGCACATATACATACACACACACATACGTACTCAAAAACTAAATTAAAATAAAAACACACACACAACAAACAAAAAAACATAACACTTGCAGCAGCACTATCAAGGTTCTTATCAGCTATTTCAAGCATTCGCTGAGACGATGGGCCAATAATTCGTTTTTAGGTTTTACAGTACCTTACACAAAATGTATCTGCGCATTTCCCTAGTCACCCCGTTCACTCTGTCCAGTTTGAAATATAGTTGAATAGTGGGGACAAGAGTCTATCAAACTTGGGCTGTCTCTTGTGGAGGTCATAAGTGAGCTTTTCAAGAGGAAGGAAGTCAACAATCTGGTCAATCCACATTTTAAATGTAGGGGGGGTATTAGAGGCCCACAATAGAAGAATACATTTCTTAGCAAAGTATGTAATAGTCATAAGCAAATTTTCTCTGTCAGGATCAAGAACAAAGTCCTGCTGGGCATTAAGAAGATAGATACATGGGGTCATATCAAACTGTACCTCTAGTATTTTCTGTGCAGCGGTATGTACAGATTGCCAGAATCTGGCAATCTCCCTACAGCTCCAAAATACATGCATATAGGTTCCACATTCAGAGGTACATCTTTTACAGTTAGGAGACATATCTGTTTTCATTCTATGGAGTCTCAAAGGAGTATAATAAAATTTGTAATTAGATTCTTTCATTTTTACACTGGTAGAGGAGCAGTATACCTTGTCGCAAACCTCCGCCCATAACTCATCACTAATAGTCAGACCAAGGTCCTTTTCCCAGATTATTTTCAAAGGAGTAAAGGAGGAGCTTCCTTTCTCAGAAAGGAGTCTATAGATGCAAGATATTTTGCCTTTAATGGATTGTGCTGTGACAAGAAGGGTTTCAACTTCATTCAACTGAGTTCTAAACCTCCTCTTGGAGGTAAATGAGGAAATTACATGTCTAATTTGAAGATATTTAAAAAAAAATGGAAAACAAAATGGGAAATAAAAGTAGGCTGAAACATTAGTAGGCCTAGGTTAGGCTATACAGCCCATCCCTCTCAGTTAAAGGAAAATAAATATAAATTGGACGGCTGTAATGACATTTAGGGGGTGGGTCTCTGGATATCGGCTATATGTCGTCTTACCTCCTTTAGTAATGGCATTAATCGCATTTAGTCATTGGTCTGTTTCTCATTGGCCAGGATTGTCTTTCAAAAAACGTTTTGCCTCTTCGGGAGTTTTGAAGTGTCGCAAGGCTCCTTGGTGAAGAATCCTGAGCTCGTTTGGGTATTTGAATCCCCTGAAGATGCCTCGGTCAATGGAGTATTTCTTCACTTCGTCAAATTCTCGGCGCTTTCGGCGTATTCCAGCTGACAGGTCCTGGTGTAAAGCGAGTTTGGCGTTTCCCACTGTGATGGTGTTGTTTTTCGCCGCCTGTAGGACTCGTTCCTTGTCGGTGAATCTCAGGAAACGTATGGTGATTGGGCTCGGTGGTTGTCTGGCTGCTGGTGGGGGCCTCAGTGCTCGGTGAACTCGAGTTCTATGGGCCTGTCGGTGGCAGGTGGAGCCACTCGGGAAGTTTGTCTTGCAGGTAGCGGATCAGTGGCATGTTTCCCTCTTCTTTTTCGCCCAGATTGAATAGAACACAATTATTCCTTCGCCCCCTGTTTTCCAGGTCCTCTGTTTTCTCTTCCAGATGCTCGATTTTCTTTTTAGCATATGCTATTGTTTCCATGGCATCTGTCAATAAGTTTTCCATGGATAGGATTCGCCCCTCTGCCTCGTCCAGGCGCCCCGCGTTTATGGTTCTTGTTGTTGATGTCAGGCAATGCGTTTTCCAGGATTGTCACCTTGCCCCCTATCGCACTGAGCTGAGAGTTAATGGCATCTAATTTGGTGTTTAGTTCTGTACGTTGGGATCTCAACTCAGAGAGGATGTATTCGACAGAGTGCGAGGTTGGCATTCGTTGTGCCTCGTGGGGGAGCGGGTTCTCTTGCTCCTGGCTAATGGCGCTAGTTTTTTTCTGAAGCTAGCTTCTTCTTGGAGGCTTTTTCCGTCGCTAATACTCGAGTCCGGGTAAAAATGTCACCTGTAGTGTCGCCTTTTGTAGCCGCCATGACTTTTTCTTACTAAAGCTAAATGAGTGTGAACTTGGAATGGAGGTAAGATTAGGAATTGGAAACTACTTGTGCGGAGCTCTTAGTTCACGGGGCCATCTCGTTCAAGGGTCACGTGATCCCCCATTTCATAGTTTTGATGTATTCTCTATTCTAGAATGTAGAAAATCATCAAAATAAAGAAAAAAAACCTTGAATGAGTAGGTGTGTCCAAACTTTCGACTGGTACTGTATGTATTTAAGGTAGAAACCTGACATTGGCTGCAAGATCAAAATAAGTGTGTAAATCTTTCATAGACCTACTTATCTTCTACCAATATTTACATTTTTTGTAGAATTTAATATTTAATTCCTGAACGTAGAGGTATTTGAATCATAGCGGCTAATATCAGTGAAGTTGAAAGATTCTGAATGATTCAAAGCTTGTAAACTTCCTTTTTGGTCAATTATTGCAGGTTAACCTTCAACATACCAATATCAGCACACCAAGGACAAAGACTGTCAAACCTTGACCTTAATCCCCATTTATCTTGTAAAGTTCTCAAAGACCAACCCAACACTGCCCATGTCATACTGGCCAGAGATGGAAGAGGAAGTGAGACATCCCACTAATTTTCTGTTTCAATGGAAGTCAATGAATTAAGTAGACCAGACCCAGCTGCGATTGAATTGGTGTCCATGGTAGAGCCACTCCCTTAAGATTTTTTTTCTCCAATGATGAACGGCCTGAGTGAACTGTCTTCAGTTTCACCACTATCTTTGATACTGGCATAGAGAATGCACTGAATAAAAGAGGGCAAACAAGTGGTACCAAATAGCAATTTTGGAATGTATTTATTTGTCAGAGATTAAACCATGTCTGTAGCAAAGCTTACATCATACTGTATTTCAGCCTGCACACCGTAGGATACAAAAAGTGTTTTATACATTGAAGACAAGCAGTAGCACAGCACAATAAAGTATTTGTTCTGACAGTATATAAACACTGGCAATCTTACGTCAGCCTTAGTAGACAGCCTTGGCTGGAATGATGGCTTTCTTGAGCAGTAGCCAGTCAACGAACCTGGTTGGCATGTAGGACATCGGGATCCAGAAGAACTTGGCGTCCCACCCTGGCGAGTAACGGGTGCGAGGACGGACTGCAGCGACAGCGTGCTCCATACAGCTCACCACCTTCATCAGGTCGGCGTCGGACATCTTGTCAAGCTTCTCCCTCATCCTCACCTCCACTAGAAGGGACAGGGAAGGTTTGTCTTTAGCTATTCAATATGGCCACTTACACTAGAACATCAGGGTGAATAATGCTTTCTGAATAGATCAAATCCTTTGCAAGACTGATGTCACAGAGGGCAGACAGAATTAAAAAACAGCCACATTTTGCATAGGCTATAGAAAACATTTGTGCAAATTAATACATTCCAGAATGTAGGAAAATAAAACTTTTATATTTACCCTTGTCCAAATAATCATGTCCATAATCATCTCTGACTTCTTGTGGCATCTTCTCCCACAGCTGCTTGAAGCTTTTCCCCAGGACTATCCAGTCGGTCATGGTGGTCTTGAAAAAGCCTGGCTCAATGCAGAGGACTTTGACTCCGAAAGGTACCATGTTTCTCCTGAAAAACAAGGTAACAAAACTTCTGTTTACAAAATTTCCTCTGATATGTTACAGATTTTTATAGTTTCATTCGCTGAAGTCAAACAGTCAAAGTTGTATTGCTTATGGTTCACCATTGCTAGATTACTGAATGTAAACACTTATCTCCCTCACTAGCTTTAAGCACCAAATGTCAGAGCATCTTACAGATTACTGCACCTGTACATAGCCCACCTATAATTTAGCCCAAACAACTACCTCTTTCCCAACTGTATAATTTATTTATTTTTGCTCCTTTGCACCCCATTATTTTTATTTCTACTTTGCACATTCTTCCATTGCAAAACTACCATTCCAGTGTTTTATTGTGCTATATTGTATTTACTTTGCCACCATGGCCTTTTTTGCCTTTACCTCCCTTCTCACCTCATTTGCTCACATTGTATATAGACTTGTTTATACTGTATTATTGACTGTATGTTTGTTTTACTCCATGTGTAACTCTGTCGTTGTATCTGTCAAACTGCTTTGCTTTATCTTGGCCAGGTCGCAATTGTAAATGAGAACTTGTTCTCAACTTGCCTACCTGGTTAAATAAAGGTGAAATAAATAAAAAATGTATGTAAAAAAATAAAATAAATTAAAACACGGATGAAAAATATGGCATGGATAGGATAATGTTCTTGTTTCACCTGAGACTGTCATTGAAGGCCTCGACTCCAAACTTAGACACAGTGTAAGGTCCTCCACCTGGACTGATCCTGCCGAACACACTGGCTACGTTGACCACGCGACCCCTGGCCTTCTTGATGAGGGGCAGCACACTCAGGGTGACTGCGATGACCCCGTTCAGGTTCACGTCCAGCATGGACTTGTAGTCATCAATGGTCAGCCAATCACATGGGGCCGAGGGCATGGCCACGCCTGCGTTGTTCACCACAGCCCACAGGCCTAGAAGGTGACAGGTCATTAAGTAGCTCTATGAACATGCATTATTTCACATAAGGACAAAGATACCGGCACTCGGGCCTCCCGGGTAGCGCAGTGGTCTAAGGCACTGCATCGCAGTGCTAGCTGTGCCACCAGAGAATCTGGGTTCCAGCCCAGGCTCTGTCACAGCTAGCCGCGACCGGGAGGTCCATGGGGCGTCGCACAATTGGCCTAGCGTCGTCCTGGTTAGGCCGGTAGGGATATCCTTGTCTCATCGCGTACTAGCAACTTCTGTGGCGGGCCGGGCGCAGTGCACGCTAACCAGGTCGCGAGATGCACGGTGTTTCCTCCGACATATTGGTGCGGCTGGCTTCCGGGTTGGATGCGCGCTGTGTTAAGAAGCAGTGCGGCTTGGTTGAGTTGTGTTTCGGAGGACGCATGGCCTTCGACCGTCGTCTCTCCTGAGCCCGTACGGGAGTTATAGCGATGAGACAAGATAGTAACTACTAACAATTGGATACCACGAAAATTGGGGAGAAAAGGGGTAAAAAAATATATTTTTAAAGATACCGGCACTCAACATGAATGTCAACACATGTAACTGAACTGGTAATATTGCATCATTTGACTGGAAACAAATGATGATGATAGGACTGTTTAATTTTCAATATAAACACTGACACTCACCCCTAGCCCCAACTTTGTCTTTAATCAAAGCAGCTGCTTTGTCGACGCTCTCGTTCTTTTTGACATCCAGGTGGAGGGTGGTGAATCTGCCTGAACAGGCCTTCCTCAGATCTTCCTCTCCCTTCTCTGTGAAGCAGGATGCGATCACACAGAAACCCAGCTCGTCCAGATGTCTGGCCAGTAGGTTGCCGAAACCAGAGTCACACCCCGTGATGTAGACATATTTGTCTCCTTTGTCTGGGACTCTGGGGATCTCCCGGAACCAGCGGTACAAGTAGTAAAACACCACCAGTCCAAGGAGGTACAGAAACATGTCTGGGACAGGATGAGACAGGCAGCCTTTTAATAAGTCGTCTCTAGTTTATCAACATTTTAAGCTAAAGGTTCTGATCTGTTGTGTCAGCCACATTGTATAAAACAGTTTTTTAGATGCTACTGGTTGTATTCATTTGGGATCTATCGCATCACACAACTGTCCCAGACTATGTTTGGAATATTTATTTCTCACACAGAATTGAATAGTCAACTTTTGTTCTATGGGGGATAGTAGACTGACATAGGCTAGTGATTTTGCTGTTCGTTAGGCCTACTCATCTTGTTGGCTGATGAAAAGTAAATGTGAACAGTTCTTCCAATATCTTCAATATGCAACACGGAATTGGATAAGGATGCACATAGTTGCATCCCCAATGGGTCTGTCTTAACTTATAGCCTGTGAGAAAGACCCGATCACGTGATGAGAGCCTTGTGGATTGCGCAGCACTCATGGAGAAGGGCACAACACAGCACTCTGGGCTGCAAAATGCATGGATTTTTTAGGGTGCATTACGGCCACAAAGGGGATGCTGCCGTTAAAATCGAGGCATTATCAAGTGCTTGTCAAATTGTGAATGAGAGACTGATGAAGTGTGTACAGATGCAAAAAAACAAAGCAGAGCTCATACCTTTCAAGCGACTTTTTTCAAATCATCATTAGAGTCTCGTCATGCAGCCTTCCAATAAATTAAAAATCTAAACAAATACCCAAACATTTATAGAACTACTAAAGTTACATTAATAACTTTAAATTAAGCATATAGGAGTACCTATCTCTTTGTTAACCGCTCAACACAGAATAGCCGCCGCATGTGCGCACTCCCTCAAATCGTTTGGAAAAAATATTCATATTTTATTCAGCTTTGTTCAATTTTATTCTTCATAATATAAAATAATGCCATGGAATTATAAGCTAATCTTATCTGCTAAATGAACTAGTGTAGCCCACAGCCATTTGGCATAGCCACATCAAGACAACTCAGAGTATGTTATTCTTTTCTTCTGAAATATACTATAATTTTCTTCATATCATGCTTTTTTAGACCTGTTTAAAGTAAATAATGGATTTATTGTGAAAGTCTAGGCTACATTCAGTGGTGTAAAGTACTTAAGTAAAAATAGGTTAAAGTACTACTTTTTTGGGGTATCTGTACTTTCCTATTTTTGATTACTTTTACTTTACTACATTCCTGAAGAAAATCATGTACTTTTTACTCCATACATTTTCCCTGACACCCAAAAGTACTCGTTACATTTTGAATGCTTAGCAGGACGGGAAAATTGTATAATTCAAGCACTTAAGAGAAAATACCTGGTCATCCCCACTGCTTCTGATCTGACAGACTCACTAAACACAAATGCTTTGTTTCTATATTATTTCCGAGTGTTGGAGTGTGCCCCTGACTATCCGTACATTTAAAAAACAAGAAAATCGTGCTATCTGGAATTTGAAATTATTTATACTTTTACTTTTGATACTTAAATATATTTTAGCAAATACATTTACTTTTGTTACTTAAGTATATTTAAAACACAAATACTATTTTACTTTACTCAAGTAAAAGTATAAATACAGCCACTGCCAGCTAGCCTACTTCAGCAGTACTGTATCATTTTTAATCATTTTAGTCAATAAGATTCTTGCTACGTAATCTCAACTTTCTGAACATTCGAGACGTGTAGTCCACTTGTCATTCCAATCTCCTTTGCATTAGCGTAGCCTCTTCTGTAGCCTGTCAACTATGTGTCTGTCTATCCCTGTTCTCTCCTCTCTGCACAGACCATACAAACGCTCCACACCGCGCGGCCACCCTAATCTGGTGGTCCCAGCGCACGACCACGTGGAGTTCAGGTCTCCGGTAGCCTCTGGAACTGCCGATCTGCGGCCAACAAGACAGAGTTCATCTCAGCCTATGCCCCCCTCCAGTCCCTCGACTTCTTGGCACTGACGGAAACATGGATCACCACAGATAACACTGCTACTCCTACTGCCCTCTCTTCGTCCGCCCACGTGTTCTCGCACACCCAGGAGAGCTTCTGGTCAGCGGGGTGGTGGCACCAGGATCCTCATCTCTCCCAAGTGGTCATTCTCTCTTTCTCCCCTTACCCATCTGTCTATCGCCCCCTTTGAATTCCATGCTGTCACAGTTACCAGCCCTTTCAAGCTTAACATCCTTATCATTTATCGCCCTCCAGGTTCCTCGGAGAGTTCATCAATGAGCTTGATGCCTTGATAAGCTCCTTTCCTGAGGACGGCTCACCTCTCACAGTTCTGGGCGACTTTAACCTCCCCACGTCTACCTTTGACTCATTCCTCTCTGCCTCCTTCTTTCCACTCCTCTCCTCTTTTGACCTCTCCCTCTCACCTTCCCCCCTACTCTCACAAGGCAGGCAATACGCTCGACCTCATCTTTACTAGATGCTGTTCTTCCACTAACCTCATTGCAACTCCTCCAAGTCTCCGACCACTACCTTGTATCCTTTTCCCTCTCGCTCTCATCCAACACTTCCCACACTGCCCCTACTCGGATGGTATCGCGCCGTCCCAACCTTCGCTCTCTCTCCCCGCTACTCTCTCCTCTTCCATCCTATCATCTCTTCCTCTGCTCAAACCTTCTCCAACCTATCTCCTGATTCTGCCTCCTCAACCCTCCTCTCCTCCCTTTCTGCATCCTTTGACTCTCTATGTCCCCTATCCTCCAGGCCGGCTCGGTCCTCCCTCCCGCTCCGTGGCTCGACGACTCATTGCGAGCTCACAGAACAGGGCTCCGGGCAGCCGAGCGGAAATGGAGGAAAACTCGCCTCCCTGCGGACCTGGCATCCTTTCACTCCCTCCTCTCTACATTTTCCTCTTCTGTCGCTGCTGCTAAAGCCACTTTCTACCACTCTAAATTCCAAGCATCTGTCTCTAACCCTAGGAAGCTCTTTGCCACCTTCTCCTCCCTCCTGAATCCTCCTCCCCCTCCCCCCCCTCCTCCCTATCTGCAGATGACTTCGTCAACCATTTTGAAAAGAAGGTCGACGACATCCGATCCTTGTTTGCTAAGTCAAACGACACCGCTGGTTCTGCTCACACTGGCCTACCCTGTGCTCTGACCTCTTTCTCCCCTCTCTCTCCAGATGAAATCTCGCGTCTTGTGACGGCCGGCCGCCCAACAACCTGCCCGCTTGACCCTATCCCCTCCTCTCTTCTCCAGACCATTTCCGGAGACCTTCTCCCTTACCTCACCTCGCTCATCAACTCATCCCTGACCGCTGGCTACGTCCCTTCCGTCTTCAAGAGAGCGAGAGTTGCACCCCTTCTGAAAAAACCTACACTCGATCCCTCCGATGTCAACAACTACAGACCAGTATCCCTTCTTTCTTTTCTCTCCAAAACCCTTGAACGTGCCGTCCTTGGCCAGCTCTCCCGCTATCTCTCTCAGAATGACCTTCTTGATCCAAATCAGTCAGGTTTCAAGACTAGTCATTCAACTGAGACTGCTCTTCTCTGTATCACGGAGGCGCTCCGCACTGCTAAAGCTAACTCTCTCTCCTCTGCTCTCATCCTTCTAGACCTATCGGCTGCCTTCGATACTGTGAACCATCAGATCCTCCTCTCCACCCTCTCCGAGTTGGGCATCTCCGGCGCGCCCACGCTTGGATTGCGTCCTACCTGACAGGTCGCTCCTACCAGGTGGCGTGGCGAGAATCCGTCTCCTCACCACGTGCTCTCACCACTGGTGTCCCCCAGGGCTCTGTTCTAGGCCCTCTCCTATTCTCGCTATACACCAAGTCACTTGGCTCTGTCATAACCTCACATGGTCTCTCCTATCATTGCTATGCAGACGACACACAATTAATCTTCTCCTTTCCCCCTTCTGACCAGGTGGCGAATCGCATCTCTGCATGTCTGGCAGACATATCAGTGTGGATGACGGATCACCACCTCAAGCTGAACCTCGGCAAGACGGAGCTGCTCTTCCTCCCGGGGAAGGACTGCCCGTTCCATGATCTCGCCATCACGGTTGACAACTCCACTGTGTCCTCCTCCCAGAGCGCTAAGAACCTTGGCGTGATCCTGGACAACACCCTGTCGTTCTCAACTAACATCAAGGCGGTGGCCCGTTCCTGTAGGTTCATGCTCTACAACATCCGCAGAGTACGACCCTGCCTCACACAGGAAGCGGCGCAGGTCCTAATCCAGGCACTTGTCATCTCCCGTCTGGATTACTGCAACTCGCTGTTGGCTGGGCTCCCTGCCTGTGCCATTAAACCCCTACAACTCATCCAGAACGCCGCAGCCCGTCTGGTGTTCAACCTTCCCAAGTTCTCTCACGTCACCCCGCTCCTCCGCTCTCTCCACTCTCTCCACTGGCTTCCAGTTGAAGCTCGCATCCGCTACAAGACCATGGTGCTTGCCTACGGAGCTGTGAGGGGAACGGCACCTCAGTACCTCCAGGCTCTGATCAGGCCCTACACCCAAACAAGGGCACTGCGTTCATCCACCTCTGGCCTGCTCGCCTCCCTACCACTGAGGAAGTACAGTTCCCGCTCAGCCCAGTCAAAACTGTTCGCTGCTCTGGCCCCCCAATGGTGGAACAAACTCCCTCACGACGCCAGGACAGCGGAGTCAATCACCACCTTCCGGAGACACCTGAAACCCCACCTCTTTAAGGAATACCTAGGATAGGATAAAGTAATCCCTCTCACCCCCCCTCCCCCTGAAAAGATTTAGATGCACTACTGTTCCACTGGAGGTCATAAGGTGAATGCACCAATTTGTAAGTCGCTCTGGATAAGAGCGTCTGCTAAATGACTTAAATGTAAATGTAAAAGGCAGATCCTATCATTCCACTTGATGTATGTCTAAGCGCATTTTGTGTAATGTGCATATTTCTGTAACTTGCTGTGATGGCCCAAGCACTTTGTTTGGTACACTGAGGAATGGTGGGTGGGGCTTAATAGAAAATGACTCAAGAAAAAGTGAGTCACCCAGTACATTACATTTACATTTAAGTCATTTAGCAGACGCTCTTATCCAGAGCGACTTACAAATTGGTGCATTCACCTTATGACCTCCAGTGGAACAGTAGTGCATCTAAATCTTTTCAGGGGGAGGGGGGGTGAGAGGGATTACTTTATCCTATCCTAGGTATTCCTTAAAGAGGTGGGGTTTCAGGTGTCTCCGGAAGGTGGTGATTGACTCCGCTGTCCTGGCGTCGTGAGGGAGTTTGTTCCACCATTGGGGGGCCAGAGCAGCGAACAGTTTTGACTGGGCTGAGCGGGAACTGTACTTCCTCAGTGGTAGGGAGGCGAGCAGGCCAGAGGTGGATGAACGCAGTGCCCTTGTTTGGGTGTAGGGCCTGATCAGAGCCTGGAGGTACTGAGGTGCCGTTCCCCTCACAGCTCCGTAGGCAAGCACCATGGTCTTGTAGCGGATGCGAGCTTCAACTGGAAGCCAGTGGAGAGAGTGGAGAGAGCGGAGGAGCGGGGTGACGTGAGAGAACTTGGGAAGGTTGAACACCAGACGGGCTGCGGCGTTCTGGATGAGTTGTAGGGGTTTAATGGCACAGGCAGGGAGCCAAGCCAACAGCGAGTTGCAGTAATCCAGACGGGAGATGACAAGTGCCTGGATTAGGACCGGCGCCGCTTCCTGTGTGAGGCAGGGTCGTACTCTGCGGATGTTGTAGAGCATGAACCTACAGGAACGGGCCACCGCCTTGATGTTAGTTGAGAACGACAGGGTGTTGTCCAGGATCACGCCAAGGTTCTTAGCGCTCTGGGAGGAGGACACAATGGAGTTGTCAACCGTGATGGCGAGATCATGGAACGGGCAGTCCTTCCCCGGGAGGAAGAGCAGCTCCGTCTTGCCGAGGTTCAGCTTGAGGTGGTGATCCGTCATCCACACGGATATGTCTGCCAGACATGCAGAGATGCGATTCGCCACCTGGTCATCAGAAGGGGGAAAGGAGAAGATTAATTGTGTGTCGTCTGCATAGCAATGATAGGAGAGACCATGTGAGGTTATGACAGAGCCAAGTGACTTGGTGTATAGCGAGAATAGGAGAGGGCCTAGAACAGAGCCCTGGGGGACACCAGTGGTGAGAGCACGTGGTGTGGAGACGGATTCTCGCCACGCCACCTGGTAGGAGCGACCTGTCAGGTAGGACGCAATCCAAGCGTGGGCCGCGCCGGAGATGCCCAACTCGGAGAGGGTGGAGAGGAGGATCTGATGGTTCACAGTATCGAAGGCAGCCGATAGGTCTAGAAGGATGAGAGCAGAGGAGAGAGAGTTAGCTTTAGCAGTGCGGAGCGCCTCCGTGATACAGAGAAGAGCAGTCTCAGTTGAATGACTAGTCTTGAAACCTGACTGATTAGGATCAAGAAGGTCATTCTGAGAGAGATAGCGGAGAGCTGGCCAAGGACGGCACGTTCAAGGAGTTTTGGAGAGAAAAGAAAGAAGGGATACTGGTCTGTAGTTGTTGACATCGGAGGGATCGAGTGTAGGTTTTTTCAGAAGGGGTGCAACTCTCGCTCTCTTGAAGACGGAAGGGACGTAGCCAGCGGTCAGGGATGAGTTGATGAGCGAGGTGAGGTAAGGAGAAGGTCTCCGGAAATGGTCTGGAGAAGAGAGGAGGGGATAGGGTCAAGCGGGCAGGTTGTTGGGCGGCCGGCCGTCACAAGACGCGAGATTTCATCTGGAGAGAGAGGGGAGAAAGAGGTCAGAGCACAGGGTAGGGCAGTGTGAGCAGAACCAGCGGTGTCGTTTGACTTAGCAAACGAGGATCGGATGTCGTTGACCTTCTTTTCAAAATGGTTGACGAAGTCATCTGCAGAGAGGGAGGAGGGGGGGGGAGGAGGATTCAGGAGGGAGGAGAAGGTTGCAAAGAGCTTCCTAGGGTTAGAGGCAGATGCTTGGAATTTAGAGTGGTAGAAAGTGGCTTTAGCAGCAGAGAGAGAAGAGGAAAATGTAGAGAGGAGGAGTGAAAGGATGTCAGGTCCGTGAGGAGGCGAGTTTTCCTCCATTTCCGCTCGGCTGCCCGGAGCCCTGTTCTGTGAGCTCGCAATGAGTTGTCGAGCCACGGAGGCGGGAGGGGAGGACCGAGCCGGCCTGGAGGATAGGGGACATAGAGAGTCAAAGGATGCAGAAAGGGAGGAGAGGAGGGTTGAGGAGGCAGAATCAGGAGATAGGTTGGAGAAGGTTTGAGCAGAGGGAAGAGATGATAGGATGGAAGAGGAGAGAGTAGCGGGGGAGAGAGAGCGAAGGTTGGGACGGCGCGATACCATCCGAGTAGGGGCAGTGTGGGAAGTGTTGGATGAGAGCGAGAGGGAAAAGGATACAAGGTAGTGGTCGGAGACTTGGGGGAGTTGCAACGAGGTTAGTGGAAGAACAGCATCTAGTAAAGATGAGGTCGAGCGTATTTCCTGCCTTGTGAGTAGGGGGGAAGGTGAGAGGGTGAGGTCAAAAGAGGAGAGGAGTGGAAAGAAGGAGGCAGAGAGGAATGAGTCAAAGGTAGGCGTGGGGAGGTTAAAGTCGCCCAGAACTGTGAGAGGTGAGCCGTCCTCAGGAAAGGAGCTTATCAAGGCATCAAGCTCATTGATGAACTCTCCGAGGAACCTGGAGGGCGATAAATGATAAGGATGTTAAGCTTGAAAGGGCTGGTAACTGTGACAGCATGGAATTCAAAGGAGGCGATAGACAGATGGGTAAGGGGAGAAAGAGAGAATGACCACTTGGGAGAGATGAGGATCCGGTGCCACCACCCCCGCTGACCAGAAGCTCTCGGGGTGTGCGAGAACACGTGGGCAGACGAAGAGAGCAGTAGGAGTAGCAGTGTTGTCTGTGGTGATCCATGTTTCCGTCAGTGCCAAGAAGTCGAGGGACTGGAGGAGACATAGGCGGAGATGAACTCTGCCTTGTTGGCCGCAGATCGGCAGTTCCAGAGGCTACCGGAGACCTGGAACTCCACGTGGGTCGTGCGCTGGGACCACCAGATTAGGGTGGCCGCGGCCACGCGGTGTGGAGCGTTTGTATGGTCTGTGCAGAGAGGAGAGAACAGGGATAGACAGACACATAGTTGACAGGCTACACAAGAGGCTACGCTAATGCAAAGGAAATTGGAATGACAAGTGGACTACACGTCACGAGTGTTCAGAAAGTTAAGCTTACGTAGCAAGAATCTTATTGACTAAAATGATTAAAATGATACAGTACTGCTGAAGTAGGCTAGCTGGCAGAGGCTGCGTTGTTGACTATGTAGGCTAGCTGGCATTGGCTGCGTTGTTGACACTACACTAATCAAGTCGTTCCGTTGAGTGTAATAGTTTCTACTGTTTTACAGTTCATCAGTAATATGCGTCTTGTAACAGTAGTTTATAGTAATAACGTTATTGTAGCTATACAGTCCGTAGCTGGAACAGAACAAGTTTCAACAGTTATTATGTGCCTGTTTCAACGTGTACTCTTGTGCAGTTGCTCTTTGTAAATTATCCACTACAAAATGAGCCGATCTCTTGCCAAAATGTCCTTAAAACCACAATTAACAAATACTATTGAAAATGTGGTTCAAATAAACTGGAAGGAATCTGTGCAATACTCCTGCATTTCTATTTGAGTGTAATCTCATGTTATATGCAAGTTCTCGGTGTTTCAACTAACACAATATGTGCAGTCAGGGCGTTGACAGAAGTGAAAATCCAATGAAACCATATCAAATTACTTTTTTACTATTGAAGAAAAAAACACTGCAAGTAGGATTATATAGTGACGAGTTGGCCTAAAGAATGTCCAACTATTGTCATTAATGCCTTTTCATTGAAAAGAGAGCTGAGAGCTGTCAAACTCTCAATTTCAATAACATGAATGCGCACTGCCCATCACATAATAATAAATATTTGTTCGATCAATTATAATAGATTGCCTATCCTCAACTTCTGCATGTTCAAGAAGACTACAGTCTGGTGGAATATTGAAGTCTTACCAGTCGGAAATGTTCCACGCCAGCGCAACAAAAGTAACAGTTTTCATAAACTACTCAAGACCAAACTCTGCACAAGGACTCTGCGCAAGGACGTCACATGTCTAGTTCTGACCAATCGGAGCCAAGTTATGTCATTAGAATTAATTAGGTCAAAAATGATTTGATTCCACCTCCTTTGACAGGAACTTGAAACCATTTAACATTCTCTTGACTTCAATATGGAAGCAATATGAAAGTATTCCTTTATCCATATTTCATCAATGTCTAATAGATGACAATATTTTAAAAAATTAGGCCTACCTATTACATTGCATATAAAATCCCGATATAATTAATACAAATATGATTTTTACAGAAAATGTGTTTTACATTTTAAAATATGGTTGTCGTGGATTATCATTTCAAATATACTGAACCAAAATATGAACGAAACATGTAAAGTGTTCATCCCATGTTTCCTGAGTTGAAATGAAAGATAACAGAAATGTTCCATATTTACAAAAAGCTTATTTATCTCAAATTTTGTGCACACATTTGTTTTCATCCCAACTGACAGGTGTGGCATGTCAAGAAGCTGATTAAACAGCATGATCATTACACAGGTGGGTGGATTACACCTTGTGCTGGGGACAATAAAAGTCCACTCTAAAATGTGCAGTTTTGTCACACAACACAAGTTTTGAGGGAGCGTGCAAATGGCATGCTGATGGCAGGAATGTCCACCAGAGTTGTTGCCAGATAATTAAATGTTCATTTATCTACCATAAGCTGCCTCCAAACGTCATTTTAGAGAATTTGCCAGTACGTCCAACCAGCCTCACAACCGCAGAACATGTTTAACCGCGCCAGCCCAGGACCTCCACATCTGGCTTCTTCACCTGCGGTATATTTCCTCAGATTGTGATTGTGACTTAATATCATTACTTGTTATATATTCTTGAAAATGATTAGCTGACGTTCTCATAACATCCATTTAGCCCTAATTAAAAAAAAACACATATACCATGAGTGCAATTGCAAGTGTAAAACCCTGATTTCTTTTCATTGCAAGGAGAGCTTTGTAGTACAAGGGTCTGGATTGGTTTTTGTACCATGCTCTCGCCTACTCTTTGCATAGCTGGATCATCGGCCCCTTGGGCAGTACGAACCGACAGGACACTTACCTCTAAACACGATCGTATGACCCCAAGCTCCAGCCTGGACCTGGCTTGCACGTGGTGCAGAGGGCCTCAGCGTCTTCCAGCCCACAGCCACACTATCAGTCTACTCTTTACCCACTATCAGTGACCACCTGCCATCTCTACAGACACACAGTGGTGGCACCAGGCTGTCAGGTGGACTCGGCTGCACATGTCTTAGTACGGACTGGAGACCCTTAGTGTACTGTACAATTGGATCGACTATAATGTAAAGAAGCAGAATCCAACAAGGGTTTTAGTGCAAAGAGGAGATAAGTAGTTTTTTTATTGGATTTGGGAAACAACAAGTTGGTAGGTATCTCAGTGATAATACAATACATTTCAAATGGGATGTATTTTGGATGTAAATCATTTTTATTATATATTGTTCCTCTTATAAATGTATTGTAGACAGTCCAGGATGCCTGCTGAATCAGTGAAATTACAGAGCATCAAAAAGCTGGGAGAAGAAAACAATGGTTTTGATGAAGGTACACCTGCATAAATATGATTATGTTCAATGCATCATTTTGATGTCATTTTCCTGACATAAACAGTGCATTCAAAAAGTATAATATTTCTTTATCATCTCTTTATTACAGAACCTAACAACGCATACATGTAAGTGCATCTTCCTCAGATAAAAACAACAACACTTGTCATGACTTATATTCTGTGCGATTTGGGTTCCTGCTGGTAAAATTGATAAATTAAACAATTTATTTATTTATTTAACTCGGCAAGCCAGTTAAGAACAAATTCTTATTTACAATGAAGTCCTACTCCGGCCAAACCCGGACGATGCTGTGCCAATTGTGCACCACCCTATGGGATTCCCAATCACAGCCGGTTGTGATACAGCCTGGAATTGAACCAGGGTCTGTAGTGACACCTCTAGCACTGAGATGCAGTCGGGAGCCCATTTCTTATCATGTTTCTCAGAATTGTGACATGTAAAAACAAGGTCACATTTAATAGCTTGTTCTTTGTTTCGCCGCTGCAGTACGATGGGGAACCTGGAACAGAACACAAAGTAAGTCCATCTTCACCCCCTACATTATTCCCACTCATGTCCTTTAGGCTTTGACTAATTTCTCTGTGATTGTCTCAGGTCTCCAAACAAGAAGAATGAAGCTGCTATTAGGATTGGCTTCTTTCAGCTGGTAAAGTATTTTATTTGTATTTTTTTTCATAGAGATAAAACAAAACAGTACCTAACTCTATGGTTCCTTCAGTGAATTCCCTGTGCAGTTGTGTAGTGTTGTGTGAAGGTCACATGAAGATGTTTTTATTTCATCTCATTTGTGTGGGAGAGCTGGCTCATAATTCTTGTACATAAGAGCTTTAAACCACAACTGGACTGGAAATCATCAGAAACATGTACAAGAATGGTAGGTACAATATGAGAATGGAGCATCATGGGACAGACTCATCACACACAGGCAGGTTCCAATGGGGTGCCTTTATTTTTAGCAATGACTATATTACCATCTACATGGTTACAGTGGTTAAAGCATGCATATTTTGTCCAGGTAGTACATACTGAGACGGTAGGTCAGATTATCAGAACGCCTGTTGTGATGACTGACACATTGGTTGGTTGTGTGTGTGTGTGTGTTCGGTGTGTGTGTGTGTATTTGCAGTTCCGTTTCGCCACATGCCGGGAGACCCTGACGATGCTGGGGGGTAGTGTGTGTGCCTTCCTCCACGGTTCCGCCAAGCCTCTCATGCTGCTGGTGTTCTGGATGCTCACCGACACCTTCATCGAGTACAACATCGAGTTACAGGAGCTCCTGGACCCCAGGAAGGAACGTATCAACAACACCATACAGTGGAAGAACCAGTCAGTATGGACAGACTGGCTGGATAGCACCAAGACTGATAAGATGAAGAATTTAACATGCGGGTAAGTCCTATTCGTCGCTGCACAGAAGAGTAGAACGTTGCTACACATGGAATTTCTATTTCAAGGATTGAGGATAGAAATATATATTTTATATTTTAACCTACATCTGTATGACATTCATTCTCAGGCTTCTGGACATTGAGTATGAGATGACCAATTTTGCCTACTATTACGTTGCCATCGGATGCGCAGTTTCCTTGCTAGGATACCTTCAAGTAAGTATATAGTTGGCATCAACATACTGAGTTCAAGCAGTTTGATGACAGAGCGCTAGATCTTGATTGCTTTGAATGCCTTATTTCTCTTTTAGATCACATTGTGGGTGACGTCTACAGCGCAAAAGATCCAGATCATCAGAAAGATGTACTTCAGGAAGGTGATGAGGATGGAGATTGGCTGGTTCGACTGCACCTCGACTGGAGAGTTAAACACACACATGTCAGAGTAAGAGAAAAACACAGACCAAAATTCCACTTTTAGGTTTTAATAGAAAAAGTTCTGGGAAAGTTTTGCATTTCTTGTCATGCTTAGGACCAGTACAGATGTAGAATCTTAATTTGATCACTCTTTTGTTGCTGAGTTTTTCCTGCAAAGCAGGTAGTGTAGTGTATTTGAGTTTTAAAACAAACTGTTAGGGAAATTCTGCAGTTCTATAAAGTATAAAGATACTCAGATCCAATCATTTTGGTTGGGAGTTGAAATTTCAGACTTTATTTGCCCTAACAAAACCTTTATCAACCCCTACAAAAATGTCCATTAATTAACTTCTTGATGCATCCATCCCGTTAGCGGGATCAACCACCGCTGAATTGCAGAGTGCCAAATACAAATTTAACTACTAAAAATATTTAATTTTCATGAAATCACAAGTGCAATATAGAAAAACATAGCTTAGCTTGTTGTTAATCCACCTTGTGTGTCAGATTTCAATAAAGCTTTTCAGCTAAACATACCAAGCGTTTATGTAAGCACATCTCTCTCAGTAGACAAAATATTACAAACAGCTAGCAGCCAAGTAGATTGGTCACGAAAGTCAGAAAAGCAATAGATTAAATCGCTTACCTTTGATGATCTTCGGATGTTTGCACTCACGAGACTCCCAGTTACACAATAAATGTTCCTTTTGTTCCATAATGATTATTTTTATATCCAAAATACCTCCTTTGGCGCGTTATGTTCAGAAATCCACAGGCTCGAGCGGTCACGCCATCGCAGACGAAAATTCCAAATAGTATCCGTAATGATCGAGGAAACATTTAAAATGTTTTTTTTATAATCAATCCTCAGGTTGTTTTTACAATATATAATAGTAATAGTAAAACGCTGCTGGCACCCAGCCATACAATGACGCGATGTGAACTTTCTCGGTCATTTTTCCAAATAAAAGCCTGAAACTATGTCTAAAGACTGTTCACACCATAGGAAAATTAATCTGGTTGATATCCCTTTAAATGGAGCGAAAGCAGGCTATGGAACATGGAGCTTTCAAAATAGAAGCCACTTCCTGGTTTGATTTTCGCCTGCAATATCAGTTCTGTTTTACTCACAGACAATATTTTGACAGTTTTGGAAACTTTAGAGTGTTTTCTATCCTAATCTGACAATTATATGCATATTCTAGATTCTGGGCCTGAGAAATAGGCAGTTTAATATGGGTACGTTTTTCATCCAAACATCAAAATACTGCCCCCTACACTCAAGAGGTTTTAACTATGGTCCACATAATAATTCACATTTCATGTTGCTGCAGGATTATTTTCCTGCTGTAGCAAACTGGGTCAAATTAAGAATCTACACCTGTAGTTGTTCCTGAACCTGACCTGGAAAAACGTTAATGATTCTCATGACTCTGTCTGTGGTGTGCCCCGCTATTTCACAGCGACATCAACAAGACCAATGGTGCCATGGTGGATCAAGTGAGCATCTTTATCCAGCGCTTCACCACCTTCGTGTGTGTTTTTGCGATTGGCTTTGTGAAGGGATGGAAGCTAACGCTCATCATCACCGCAGCCAGCCCTCTCATTGGAGTAGGGGCCGCCCTCATGGCTCTGGTAGGATGGTCAACGTCAATCAATGTGGTCACTTCCTGTCCCAATACACTGAAATGGTCCCTTTCCTTACGTCTTCTCCGTTTAACTCTGTTAGGAATGGATAGATGAAAGTAATTTACTAGTGGTCACTTAGTAAAGGAGACAATGAAATTTAAAGATGAGAAGGAAAGCTCATTTATGAGTATTAGGACTAGGCCTATGATTTACATGATTCATTTACTATGTGTCGATTCTTAATGAGCTCCATTGTGGTGGGAGTTAGTAAGTGTACTGTACTGACTGCACCTTTCTACTTACCTCCTCTGCTCTCGTCTAGTTTGTAGCCAAGCTAACAGTTCAGGAGCTGCTGGCCTATGCTAAGGCTGGAGCCGTGGCCGACGAGGTGCTCACTTCCATCAGAAAAGTGTCCGCTTTCGGAGGAGAGCTAAAGGAAGTGGAGAGGTAATATAATAACATGACTGAAACTGCCCCAACATTTTCTTCTTTAGTTACTTGCTGAATTTGTAAGTGTAAGTACTCGCCAGCCAAATTTGACATTCTTTATGTTGATTAGCCTCACAATATACTGTTTAATTCCATTAATTGTTTTCTCCTTAAGTGGCAAGTAGTAGCACCACCTTACATACTATATCCAGTGCTGGGCCTCTATCCCAGTTTAAAGGGACGCTCCATTGTGTAATTTCAGCAAGTAGTTTTGAAAGTAGTGCTTACAAGCCAAAACGGGTCCCTGCTTTTTGTGTACTACATCATCCAATTGTGTACCACATCATCCATTTAGTATGATATGTTACGTCCTGCAAAAAAAATCACAGTTGTTTGTTGGAATTCGTGTGATATGTTACGAATCCAATTCGTACGATATGTTACGATTTTGTCGTGCTTAAGATCCCAGATTGCATCTTTAACCCTCTATCCCCTTCTCTCTCTCTCCCAGGTATGACAAGAACCTGATCTCAGCTCAGCGTTGGGGCATCAGGAAGGGCCTGATCATGGGCTTCTTCACAGGCTACATGTGGTTTATCATCTTTCTGTGTTACGCCCTGACCTTTTGGTACGGATCCAGCCCAGTGGTGGACACACAGGAGTACAGCCTGGAACACTGTTACAGGTACTATTTTGTAACCATACGGCCTACACCATGAAGTATACTTTAGAAAGAGTCCATAAGTAGATCAGCTATAGACTGTGAATCAAATTTCTTTGGTTTTTGAATTAATAATAATCACCTCGTCTGTCCTGTGTCTTGTCTGTCATCGCAGATTTTCTTTGGTGTGCTGATAGCAGCCCTGAACTTAGGGCAGGCATCTCCACGTCTGGAGGCATTTGCTGCAGGAAGAGGAGCTGCTACCATCATCTTTGAGACCATCGACAGGGTGGGAATCTCAACATTGTTGGAGAATTTCATTTCATATCAATTTACTGTGTACACGCTCACTTTAAACAGCCCTGGTGGTTTACACTGCCATTTGTCTGGCTGTGTCACTGCGCCGGACATCGACTGCCTCTCAGAAGCAGGGTACAAACTGGACAAGGTCAAAGGGGACATTGAGTCACCTTTTCACTACCCATCCAGACCTGAAGTCGTGGTATTGTGGCTTTGTATTTCCTATAACGACGACATGCATCTGATTATTGTATCGCAGGGCGATCGTGGAATATTTCCTTAAAGATGCAGTCTGTAATTTGTTTTGTGCCGTGTCAGATCCTGGACCTGCTGAGTGTAGCAGTGAATTCTGACGAGACGACCACCTTTGTGGGGCTCAGTGGAGCGGGGAAGAGTACTGCCGTGCAGCTCATCCAACGATTCTACGACCCGAAGGAGGGCATGGTAAATTATCTTCCATTACATAAACTCAGAAAAAAAAGAAACGTCCCCTTTTCAGAACCCTGTCTTTCAAAGATAATTCGTAAAAATCCAAATAACTAAACAGATATTCATTGTAAAGGTTTAAAAACTGTTTCCCATGTTTGTTCAATGAACCATAAACAATGAATGAACATGCACCTGTGGAATGGTCGTTAAGACACTAACTGCTTACAGACTGTAGGCAATTAATGTCACAGTTATGAAAACATAGGACACTAAAAAGGCCTTTCTACGGACTGAAAAACACCAGAAGAAAGATGCCCCATTAGGACTGCAGATGTGGCAAGGGCAATAAATTGCAATGTCCGTACTGTGAGATGCCTAAGACAGCACTACAGAGAGACAGGACGGACAGCTGATCTGACTCACAGTGGCATACCACGTGTAACAACACCTGCAGAGGATCGGTACACCCAAACATCACACCTGCGGGACAGGTACAGGATGGCAACAACAATTTCCAGCGTTACACCAGGAACGCACAATCCCTCCATCAGTACTCAGACTGTCCACAATAGGCCAAGAGAGGCTGGCCTGAGGGCTTGTAGGCCTGTTGTAAGGCAGGTCCTCACCAGACATCACCGGCAACAATGTCGCCTATAGGCACAAACCCACAGTCGCTGGACCATACAGGACTGGCACAAAGTGCTCTTCACTGACGAGTCAGGGTTTTGTCTCACCAGGGGTGATGGTCGGATTCACATTTATCGTCGAAGGAATGAGCGTTACACCGAGGCCTGTGCTCTGGAGCGGGATCGAGGTGGAGGGTCCGTCATGGTCTGGGACGGTGTGTCACAGCATCATCGGACTGAGCTTGTTGTCATTGCAGGCAATCTCAGTGCTGTGCGTTACAGGGAAGACATCCTCCTTCCTCATGTGGTACCCTTCCTGCAGGCTCATCTTGACATGACCCTCCAGCATGACAATGCCACCAGCCATACTGCTCGTTCTGTGCGTGATTTCCTGCAAGACAGGAATGTCAGTTCTGCCATGGCCAGTGAAGAGCCCGGAGCCCGGTAACATCTCACAGCAAGAACTGGCAAATCTGGTGCAGTCCATGTGGAGGAGATGCACTGCAGTACTTCATGCAGCTGTTGGCCACACCAGATACTGACTGTTACTTTTGATTTTGACCCCCCCTTTGTTCAGGGACACATTATTCAATTTCTGTTAGTCACATGTGTGTGGAACTTGTTCTGTTTATGTCTCAGTTGTTGAATCTTGTTATGTTCATACAAGGTTTGCTGAAAATAAACTCAGTTGACAATGAGAAGGTTTCTTTTTTTGCCGAGTTTATATTTAACATGATGTAACACATTAGTAAAATAATGCTACCTCTATCAATACAAAAGTGCACCTCCACTAAAGTGTATCATTGAGAGAGTCTTTAGAGGAAATAGTGTAGAGACATTTGAAATATCCCATTTTTCTCCCTCCCTCCCATCCTCTCTTTCTCCTTGTTTATGCCTGGTCTCAGGCGACCTTGGATGGCCATGACATCAGAGGCCTGAACATCCAATGGCTACTTTCGTTGATGGGCATCGTGGAGCAGGAGCCCGTGCTGTTCGCCACAACCATCGGTGAGGATATCCGTTACGGTCACCCCGGAGTCACCCTGGATGACATCATCCATGCCACCAAAGAGGCTAATGCCTACAACTTTATATTGGGCCTACCACAGGTGAGGTTGACATAATTTAGCATGCTATACATTGAGGGCTAGTGTAACTGGTGTGAAATGGCTAGCTAAATTTGACACGCTAGTGGGAGAGGGCAGAGGTCAGATGAGCGGCGGTCAAAAGCAGCGTATCGCCATCGCCCGGGCCCTGGTCAGGAACCCCCGGATCCTACTGCTGGACATGGCCACCTCCACTCTGGACAATGAGAGTGAGGCTGTGGTACAGGAGGCTCTGGACAAAGTGGGTGGTTGCGTCCCAAATAGCACCCTCTTCCCTAAATAAAGCAGGAAGTGACCAGGAAGTGTCTCTGCTAGGATCAATTAATTACAGTAATAATAGTTAGGATAACTCTGATGATAGATTGTGTTTTCGTATCATCTTTCATATAACAGGATCAGACCTAAGGACGTGACAAATGGTAGAAAAGCAACCATGAAAATAACCATATTTACAGTAGCCAGGTAGGATAACGGTCTCGTGTTTATCTTCTATAAGGTACGCAATGGCCGCACCACCATCTCCATAGCCCATCGCCTGTCCACCATTAAGAACGCGGACGTGATCGTGGGCTACGAGCATGGGTGGGTGGTGGAGAGGGGCAAGCATGATGAGCTGCTGGAGAGGAAGGGTGTTTACTTCACTCTGGTCACCCTACAAAGCCAAGGAGACAAGGCTCTCAACTGGAAGGCCAGACAGAGTAGGTCCCTATGAGATCAATGCATCCCCATCCTCTGCCAAAATTCTAAAGTTGACTTGAACGCACTTTTGTCAACATAAAAAGTATTAAGAGAGAAATGAATGTGCAGAAACATTTTTAACAAAACATTTCTTACAACATTTTGTGTAATAACCTCCCTCCTTTTGCCTGTGTCAGTGCGGGCAACGACGAGCCAGAGCAGAAGAATTTATCCAGGGAGATGGAGATGTTGGTGCGTACCTTATAGAAGATACAGGGCCAGTCTCAGGTACTGTAGAACTACATCTCTCATGATGCACTTCACATCCTTTTCACAAGGCCTCACTCACATCTGGTTTCCTTGTAATCCGACACACATCTGGGTGAAGCACGGCAGACATTTTGTGCCAGAATACTGACTGATGATGCCATTTTGTATCTTGGTAGTGCATTGACATGTGCAGAGCCTCTATCAGGAAGAGGACCCGCTCACACCTGTCCAACATCATTCCAGAAGCATAATCCTTTGTATCTCAGGCAGATGCTGACAAGGTCTGTGTGTGTGTGTGTGTGTGGAGGTTGGTATGGAAGTCAGGGTTAAACGGGGGTTACTTACTACTTACCCTTTCCAGGTAATCTACAGTTTACACGTGTGCATTTGTTAGACATGTATCCACAGTCCATACACATGTGTATGTGTCCAGAGTGCCTTTGTAGAGGAGGTGGAGGAGCATGTTGAGCATGCTCCAGTGACCAGGATCCTGAAGTACAATGCCCCTGAATGGCCCTACATGCTGTTTGGAACCATCGGAGCTGCTGCCAACGGGGGAGTCAACCCAGTGTACTCCCTGCTCTTCAGTCAGATTCTGGCGGTAAGGTGGAGGGGTGGAGTATTAACCAAGACCGTCTTCATTGAATATCGGTTCATTAACTTAATAAGTGTATGTGTGTATGTGTGTTTATTCCTCAAATCAATCCAATTTGATTTGTCACATACACATGGTTAGCAGATGTTGATGTAAGTGTAGCGAAATGCTTGTGCTTCTAGTTCCGACAGTGCAGTAATAACCAACGAGTAATCTAACCTAACAATTTCACAACAGCTACCTTATACACACAAGTGTAAAGGGATGAAGAATATGTACATAAAGATATATGAATGAGTGATGGTACAGAACGGCATAGGCAAGATGCAGTAGATGGTATCGAGTACAGTACATACACACTAGCCACTTTAACTATGCCACTTTGTTTACTTTGTCTACATACTCATCTCATATGTATATACTGTACTCAATACCATCTACTGTATGCTGCTCTGTACCATCACTCATTCATATATCCTTATGTACATATTCCTTATCCCCTTACACTGTGTATAAGACAGTAGTTTTAGAATTGTTAGTTAGATTACTTGTTGGTTATCACTGCATTGTCGGAACTAGAAGCACAAGCATTTCGCTACACTCGCATTAACATCTGCTAACCATGTGTATGTGACAAATAAATTTGATTTGATTTGATTTAGATGAGTAATGTAGGGTATGTAAACATTACATTAAGTGGCATTGTTTAAAGTGTTAGTGGTGGCTGTTTAACAGTCTGATGGCCTTGAGATAGAAGCTGTTTTTCAGTCTCTCGGTCCCTGCTTTGAATCACCTGTATTGACCTCGCCTTCTGGATGATAGCGGGGTGAACAGGCAGTGGCTCGGGTGGTTGTTGTCCTTGATGATCTTTATGGCCTTCCTGTGACATCTGGTGGTGTAGGTGTCCTGGAGGGCAGGTAGTTTGCCCCCGGTGATGCGTTGTGCAGACCTCATTACCCTCTGGAGAGCCTTACGGTTGTGGGTGGAGCAGTTGCCGTACCAGGCAGTGATACAGCCCGACAGGATGCTCTCAATTGTGCATCTGTAAAAGTTTGTGAGTGCTTTTGGTGACAAGCCGAATTTCTTCAGCTTCCTGAGGTTGAAGAGGCGCTGATGTGCATTCTTCACCACACTGTCTGTGTGGGTGGACCATTTCAGTTTGTCCGTGATGTGTACGCCAAGGAACTTAAAACTTACTACCCTCTCCACCACTGTCCCGTTGATGTGGATAGGGGGGTACTCCCTCTGCTGTTTCCTGAAGTCTACGATCATCTCCTTTGTTTTGTTGACGTTGAGTGTGAGGTTATTGTCCTGACACCACACTCCGAGGGCCCTCACCTCCTCCCTGTAGGCCGTCTCGTCGTTGTTGGTAATCAAGCCTACCACTGTAGTGTCGTCTGCAAACTTGATGATTGAGTTGGAGGCGTGCATGGCCACGCAGTCGTGGGTGAACAGGAGAGTGCTCAGAACGCACCCTTGTGGTGCCCCAGTATTGAGGATCAGCGGGGTGGAGATGTTGTTACCTACCCTCACCACCTGGGGGCGGCCCGTCAGAAAGTCCAGTACCCAGTTGCACAGGGCGGGGTCGAGACCCAGGGTCTCGAGCTTGATGACAAGTTTGGAGGGTACTATGGTGTTAAATGCTGAGCTGTAGTCAATGAACAGCATTCTCACATAGGTATTCCTCTTGTCCAGATGGGTTAGGGCAGTGTGCAGTGTGCTTGCGATTGTGTCATCTGTGGACCTATTGGGGCGGTAAGCAAATTGGAGTGGGTCTAGGGTGTCAGGTAGGGTGGAGGTGATATGGTCCTTGACTAGTCTCTCAAAGCACTTCATGATGACGGAAGTGAGTGCTACGGGGCGGTAGTCTTTTAGCTCAGTTACCTTAGCTTTCTTGGGAACAGGAACAATGGTGGCCATCTTGAAGCATGTGGGAACAGCAGACTGGGATAAGGACTGATTTGATATTTCCGTAAACACACCAGCCAGCTTGTCTGTGCATGCCCTGAGGACACGGCTGGGGATGCCGTCTGGGCCTGCAGCCTTGCGAGGGTTAACACGTTTAAATGTTTTACTCACGTCGGCTGCAGTGAAGGAGAGTCTGCAGGTTTTGGTTGCGGGCCGCGTCAGTGGCACTGTATTGTCCTCAAAGCGAGCAAAGAAGTTGTTTAGTCTGTCTGGGAGCAAGACATCCTGGTCCGCGAAGGAGCTGGTTTCTTTTTGTAATCCGTGATTGACTGTAGACCCTGCCACATACCTCTTGTGTCTAAGCCATTGAATTGCGACTCTACTTTGTCTCTATACTGACGCTTAGCTTGTTTGATTGCTTTGCGGAGGGAATAGATACACTGTTTGTATTCGGTCATGTTTCCGGTCACCTTACCCTGGTTAAAAGCAGTGGTTCGCTTTTTCAGTTTCACGCAAATGCTGCCATCAATTCACGGTTTCTGGTTGGGGAATGTTTTAATAGTTGCTGTGGGTACGATATCGCCAATGCACTTGCTAATGAACTCGCTCACCGAATCAGCGTATTCGTCAATGTTGTTGTTTGACACAATGCGGAACATATCCCAATCCACGTGATCGAAGCAATCTTGAAGCGTGGAATCAGATTGGTCGGACCAGCGCTGAACAGACCTGAGAGCGGGAGCTTCCTGTTTTAGTTTCTGTCTATAGGCTGGAAGCAACAAAATGGAGTCGTGGTCAGCTTTTCCGAAAGGAGGGTGGGAGAGGGCCTTATATGCGTCGCGGAAGTTAGAATAACAATGATCCAGGGTTTTACCAGCCCTGGTAGCTCAATCGATATGCTGATAGAATTTAGGGAGTCTTGTTTTAGCCTTGTTAAAATCCCCAGCTACAATGAATGCAGCCTCAGGATATGTGGTTTCCAGTTTACATAGAGTCAAATAAAGTTTGTTCAGGGCCGTCGATGTGTCTGCTTGGGGGGGAATATATGCAGCTGTGATTATGATCGAAGAGAATTCTCTTGGTAGATAATGTTGTCGACATTTGATTGTGAGGAATACTAAGTCAGGTGAACAGAAGAACTTGAGTTCCTATATGTTGTTATGATCACACCACGTCTCGTTAATCATAAGGCATACCCCCCCGCCCCTCTTCTTACCAGAAAGATGCTTGTTTCTGTCAGCGCGATGCGTGAAGAAACCAGCTGGCTGTACCGAATCCAATAGCGTGTCTCGAGTGAGCCATGTTTCCGTGAAGCAAAGAATGCTACAGTCTCTTATGTCTCTCTGGAATGCTACCCTTGCTCGGATTTCATCAACCTTGTTGTCAAGAGACTGGACATTGGAGAGTAGTATGCTAGGGAGTGGTGTGCAATGTGCCCGTCTCCGGAGCCTGACCAGAAGACCACTTCGTCTTCCCCTTTTACGGCGTTGTTGTATTGGTTCGCCGGCTGGGATCCGATCCATTCTCCCGGGTGGTGGGAAAAACACAGGATCCGCTTCGGGAAAGTCGTATTCCTGGTCGTAATGATGGTGAGTTGACGTTGCTCTTATATCCAGTAGTTCCTCCTGACTGTATGTAATAAAACCTAAGATTACTTGGGGTACCAATGTAATAAATAACACGTAAAAAAAAAAAATACTGCATAGTTTCCTAGGAACGTGAAGCGAGGCGACCATCTCTGTCGGCGCCGGAAGTGGAATGGTTGGTTCCTGTAGACATTCTCCATACCAGACCCAGAGGTTCAGAGGATGGAGATCAATGGTATCTGCATGTTCTTTGTGCTGGTCGGAGTGACCTCCTTCATCACCCATATGCTCCAAGTACATGTCCCTCCCTCCCTCCCTCCCTCCCTCCCTCCCTCCCTCCATGCTCACCTTTCTTTTGTTACTTGTTCTAAAATACATATTTAATCTTCACATCAACCGGATCCTTTCTCCCGCTTCTCTAAACTCTGTGAAAAGAGAAGCCTATTTCATCTGTCTTTTTGTCATTCATTTCCCTTAACCTGATCAGATGGTGTCGGTGTCTGCCCCAGGGCTATGCCTTCTCTAAGTCTGGGGAGCTGCTGACAAGGCACTTGAGGAGGATGAGTTTCCACGCCATGTTGGGTCAGGAGGTGGGCTGGTTTGATGACCACAGGAACAGCCCTGGGGCTCTGACCACACAGGTCCAAGGGGTCAGTATGGACCTCATATAGTCCTCATATAGTCCTCATAGAGGGCAGTTACCAGACCCCAGACCAAATAGTATTAGTGTCTTTCAAATACTTGATTTAATGGAGTGCTTTGGAACTAATGCAGCAGACCCAAAAGAAAACCTCACCCATCTGGCATTCTGGGTAAATAACCTAATCCGACCCAAAGTGATTGACACCGCTCCCTCGTCCTCTCCTAGGCCACGGGCTCTCAGATCGGCATGATCGTTAACTCTCCGACCAACATTGGCGTGGCCGTCATCATTTCCTTCTATTTCAGCTGGAAGCTCAGCCTGGTCATCATGTGCTTCCTGCCCTCCCTGGCTCTTTCCGGAGGCTTCCAGGCTAAGATGCTCACTGGCTTCGCCAAGCAGGACAAACAGGCTGTGGAGGATGCAGGACGGGTAGGCTACAGTACTCCACCGTACTCCACCGTACTCCACCGACTCACTGGCCAGGGCTGTTTGTAACACAGGCTGGAGTCACATAGTGCTACTGTGACTGGAAGTGAATTGTCATTAACTTCTCACATGAGTTATCAACACGTTATCAACATGTTTCTCGAAAGCTTCTGTTAGGGTCGTTCAAGCAAAGTCACTACCACAGAACTTCCGTTGTGTCATATTGTAAGATATTTCAGCCTGTAACTATTGTAATGTCTGTTATAGACATCAGGTGCGCGCTTCCTGAAACCTTGTCACAGTAAACCCACTGGAGGGCTTACCTTACAGTGTGTTAGAGTTCCTGTACTGTAGACAGTTCCTACTTCCTATTCTAGACTTACACGGTGGTAGTGGTGGGTGGTTGCGACATCTCTGTGGTATCTTTTGTAGATCTCTGAGTGAGGCCCTGAACAACATCCGCACCATCACCTTTGTTAACTGGGGAAGGAACAGAGCTTTGTGGAGATGTACGAGGCTCACCTGGAGGCTCCGTACCAGGCCGCCAAGCAGAAGGCCAAAGTGTACGGTGCCTGCTACGGCTTCGCCCATTGTGTTGTCTTCATGTCCAACAGCGCCTCCTACAGGTTTGGAGGGTACCTGGTGCGCCAGGAGGGCCTCCACTACAGCCTGGTCTTCAGGTGAGAGAAACTGTCTGCCTGTCTGTCTGTCTACTTCATAAACAGACCATGAAATCACATTGTCCAAGATGTATTCCACTACCTACACCCGACCCGGCCAGACATCCAGATGCTGAACTGCATCAACGTATCGGTAAAGCCCGGGCCAAACACTGGCCTTCGTGGGCAGCAGCGGCTGTGGGAAGAGCACCAGCGTCCAGCTACTGGAGAGATTCTATGACCCCGAACAGGGCAAAGTGGTGAGTCCTCAGTTTCTCTCAGCAGCACGCAATATCCCCATATATGTCTCTAGAGGTATAAGGACTGTAAGAGGGTGGGGGTATCCTGGGAGCTGGATTAGTTCACAGGATAGTTGACTGGATTTTCCATGTTGCATTTGCAGATTATTGATGGCCACGTACCTGCACTCCAAGATTGGTATCGTATCCCAGGAGCCCATTCTGTTTGACTGCAGCATCGGAGACAACCTGCGTGAAGTCAGCCTGAATGACATCATCTCCGCATCCAAGAAAGCCCAACTCCACGACTTTGTCATGACGTTACCTGAGGTAATGCTGCTGTCAGTGTACTGACTTAAAACAACACTGACATTGTACACACTTAAAACAAGACTTAAAACAACACTGTCAGCGTACTAACTTAAAACAAGACTTAAAACAATACTGTCAGCGTACTAACTTAAAACAAGACTTAAAACAACACTGTCAGCGTACTAACTTAAAACAAGACTTAAAACAACACTGTCAGCGTACTAACTTAAATCAAGACTTAAAACAACAATGACATTGTACAAACTTAAAACAAGACTTAAAACAACACTGTCAGCGTACTAACTTAAAACAATACTGTCATTGCAAATGAAGTTTGTAGCACCATTAGGAAGGAAACGCCAACGATTTAGATGTGTCATTTAAATCAAGTCACTCTAACATCTTTGTTTCTATCAAAGATACCCGCACACTAAGATCCAAATACAAATGTCCAGTTTCTGTGCCAAACTTCTAGTCACAAGAACTCTGTCAGAGTATAACCGGCATCTATAGCCCTTTGTTTGACACAGTAGTCTTTTAAAGTTTTAATTTCCCCCTTTAGAAATATGACACCAACGATGGGCTCCCAGGGATCCCAGCTCTCTCGGAGACAGAAGCAGCGCATAGCGATCGCCAGGGAGATTATCCACGACCCTAAGATCCTGCTACTGGACGAAGCCACTTCAGCCCTGGACACGGAGAGCGAGAAGGTAATGTCTCCATGACAACCGCCTGTCATCATCACGAGCAGTAGAAGAAGTCCTGAACCTGATGAGGATAGACTGAAATTTATACAGATAGCTTTATTACAGATAGCTATTTCAAATGGCTTTAGAATTGGTACGAGGCAAGGCAAGCATGCAATTTGCCTGTGCCTTAGGTCCATTGTATGAGGCAGAGGCAGTAATCAAGTAATCATGGTGAGTCATGGGTGATTGTGAAATCAGCTAAAAGCTTTGTGTGTGTGTGTGTGTGTGTGTGTGTGTGTGTTTGTGACGGCCCTGAACCGTCTCAGTGCTTCTCCTTCCAATAGGGCGCTTTCCCTTAATTCCCAATTAAATAGCCAGCATCAGCTGCGTAAAAGTGGGGTTGTGATGGAGACGTGAATGAGGATGTGTTCAACCAGTCTCTATTCAGTTTGTTTTGTTGCCGTTAAAGTTTTGTAGCCTAATAGAGTTTACCCAGGATCGGATCCACTCTTTGTCCGTCCGTGGACTACACCTCTCCATTCTTCGTGATTGGATTGTTGTGATGTATACGGTGATGATTTATGTAGTTAGTTGTAGTTGAGGACTTAGTAAGAGTTGATACGCTTTAAAGTTCTGTGGTAAAATAATTGTTATATTGATTGTATGATTAATTAATACTGGGTTTACGCTACACTGAATGAACGGACAAACATTGCGTGACAAAGGTCACTTGAGTTCCCTGAACTCCTTTACCAGGCTGGACTCTTTTTAGGCCCGAGGTACAGGACATTTCTGGAGGAACCAGAACTCATTGTGATACTATTATATGTGTGTGTAATCATTGATGTTGCTAATACAACCCACGCAAAAGAATATAGTTGTTTTTGAAGTTCTTTCCAATATTTTAAGGGTTTATGAAAAGTTTATTTCCACCCTGACTTTTACATAAGTCCTTTGTATTGATTTGAGACTTGACGGACCAGATGGGACTCAAACCCTCCCAAACCAAAAGGAGAAACCAATGTTTTCTCTGGTAGGCACAACCTACCTGGCACCCCTATAAATAATAACCTCAAGTCAAAACCGTTACTGTGTGTGTGTGTGTGTGTGTGTGTGTGTGTGTGTGTGTGTGTGTGCGCGCTACAGACGGTGCAAGAGGCGCTGGATAACGCGAGGGAGGGCCGAACCTGCATGGTGTTCACCCACCATCTCTCCACCATCCAGAACTCTGACATCATTGCCGTAATGTCCAGGGGCTTCGTCATCGAACAGGGTCCATATGACTATCTCATAGCCCTCAAAGGGGCCTATTACAAACTTGTCACCACCGGTGCACCAATCAGCTAACTCCTCAGGGTTATAGGAGCCAAACCAGGAAATGCCTGTTCAGGTCATCATGCCGGGTCAAATAGTATTTATTCTGCAGAAGGGATCCTGTCAACCGTCACACATTCTTCAGTGTTAATTGTTCATGTGTATTTATTTGTTGTCGTTACATGTAAACAGTATGTCTGAGAATACTGTAGGTCTGAGTGGCTACCTTTGATCTTTGAGTTTGTACTTTTTTTGTAATTAACTGTATTGCATAAGAATAAAACGAATCCAAATATCTACATTGAGGGTATAAAGTAACTGTTTACGATTGTCGACCGTTTGTGCCGTTTATCATTATACATTTACGATTTTAAATGTTTTGGATTTGAAATGGAACCTTTTATTCTTAAATCAAATATGGTGCATTTAAATTGCCTGCAGATGATAATACATTCTACAATAGTTGATTTTCCTAAGTCAAAGGTGAAGATAACAGATTCATTGAAGAGCCTGGGACAGACTAGTACTACAGACTAGTACTACAGACTAGTACTACAGTATTCCCTACACCAGGTCTTGCTGATACTTCCATGACTGACACCGTGACACCCTGACCTGACACCAGGATGAGATTTGCTGCGTCCATCCATCAGCGGTAATGTGTGATCACACACCGCTCTGACCTTATGGAATGGAGTCTTCATCAGTGCATCCCAGATTCCCAGCACCCAGACAAGGAGTGAATTAGTATGCGGGTGAAGCAATATAATCTCTCTTGGCTTTCTGCTCACCATCCTACTGCTTAGAGGACACTTTGACTTTGTGCCATGTAGCGTCAATACAACATTGATTGATAACGGCGAGCCGGTATCCTGGAACCAAGTGTTGTGGTGAGTCTCTGGGTCTCTGTTGACTTAGTGGGTGAGAAGTGGGGCTAACGTGCTCTAAGTGTTGCCCAGTATTGCCCAGTGCGGAAGTGCTGAATTTGAGCCACTTGTGTGTTTTCAATCTCAAGCCGTTAACCTCCACGATGTCATCCTCTCCTAAAAATGACCTTGTCATGACTGTCCTGATCAAACCCAACAGAGGAGAGATCTAGGGGTCTGAAAATGTGGGGGGTTTTATGACCCCCTCACGCCCCTGGTAAATCTCAGGCCACAGACAAATTCCTTTGTCCTGTTACTATGGAGAACCAGCCTCAGAACATTAAGCATGAAATAAAGGGACTTTGGAACAATGGTTTCCGTCAGCCACAATGGTGGTCATGATGATGGAGGGACTATGAACATGTATGTCATTTTTGTTTTGTTATTAAAGGTTAATAGATAACGTTATTACGAAAACATTGTAACGTCAACAGTTTATCTAGTATATGTTTGATGTTTATACGTTTGTACGTTTTATATACGTTTTATGTTTGTACGTTGTATGGAAAATGTCCAAATGTACGTTGTATGGAAAATGTCCAAATCAAAGAGAATGTTTTGGTAAAGATGAAATGTGAAGTTGTCTAAAATTGGATAGGAGTCAAATCTAGACTTTGCCCATAACTTGGTACGCCTAGAGAATTGTCCTGAAGGCGGTAACGCCCACTTCTGACCTGAGGGTATAAAACCTGTGAGTGAAGAATTTACAGATTAGACTAAGTGACCCTAGCTGCAGCCGAGGTCTAAAAAGTCAACGAACCCAAAACAAGTTTGAAGACAAAAATCTTTTTCTACCCAAGCTACGGATGAGTAGCTGTGTCTAAGCGGGTGAATTCAATTCAAACCACCTAGTCTCTACTCCCCATCGAATCGTGGTATCTACACTGTTTCATTCCTACGCTGAGCTACAGAGCTGTCTGTCCTCAGAAGAGCCCTTCCAGAGCAAGGGCGAGGGAACAGACTCGGAAGCCAAAAGGACACTGACATTGTGAGGATGACCAGAGAGTTGCGCTGGAGAAGTGCGTCATTGAGCAGCCTGAACGGTCCACGCGGAGAATCCACAGAGACCTTCCCCACGTAATTACATCATTATATTCTGATCCATAAGAGCGGCAGTTTGGGGCAAGGATAGAGTTAGAATAAGCATAGCTGACAAATTCACCCAAATGTATATTTCTCTAATGGACTCCTATGTACGGTCTCTGTCCTACTCGTCCTATTCTGTTTCTCTCATTCTAGTCCTATACTGTCTCTGTCCTACTAGTCCTATACTGTCTCTGTCCTACTAGTCCTATACTGTCTCTGTCCTACTAGTCCTATACTGTCTCTGTCCTACTAGTCCTATACTGTCTCTGTCCTACTAGTCCTATACTGTCTCTGTCCTACTAGTCCTATATTGTCTCTGTCCTACTAGTCCCATACTGTCTCTGTCCTACTATTCCTATATTGTCACTGTCCCACTAGTCCTATATTGTCTCTGTCCTACTAGTCCTATACTGTCTCTCCTACTAGTCCTATACTGTCTCTGTCCTACTAGTCCTGTACTGTGTCTGTCCTACTAGTCCTATATTGTCTCTGTCAAACTAAGCCTATACTGTCTCCTACTAGTCCAAAACTGTCTCCTACTAGACCTGTACTGCCTCTCTTATTCTAGTCCTTTACTGTCTCATTCTAGTCCTATACTGTCTCTCCTTCTAGTCCTACACTGTCTCTACTAATCCTATACTGTCTCTCCTTCTAGTCCTATACTGTCTGTCTTACTAGTCCTACACTGTCTTTCCTACTAGTCCTTTACTGTCTCTGTCTTACTAGTCCTTTACTGTCTCTGTCCTACTAGTCCTATACTGTCTCTGTCCTACTAGTCCAATACTGTCTGTCTCATTCTAGTCCTATACTGTCCTACTGGTTCTATACTGTCTCCTACTAGTCCGATACTGTGTCTCTCCGCTTAGTCCTTTACTGTCTCTGTCCTACTAGTCCTATACTGTCTCTGTCCTACTAGTCCTATACTGTCTCTGTCCTATTAGTCCTTTACTGTCTCTGTCCTACTAGTCCTATACTGTCCGTCTCATTCTAGTCCTATACTGTCTCTGTCCTATTAGTTCTTTACTGTCTCTGTCCTACTAGTCCTATACTGTCTCTGTCCTCTGTATTTCTAATGCTCCATCATCCACCGGTGACACAAGGGGCCTCAATGTGAAATGCCACACAGGAAAGAGCAGAGGGACTCTGAGAATGAGGGTGCAACTAATTCAAAGACGATAGGTAGGCCTGCTCCCAAATGGCCCTGTCAGAGATTGTTGCTTTGGGATTGAATAAGATGCATTTTGTCAGGATTTGGCCAGGATTGTTCCGGTTTTGGCCACTAGATGCCCCCATTGTGCTTTTCGACCCTTTTGTTTTCCCTTGTTTCCAGTTATTATTTGCACCTGTGCCTCGTTTCCTTGGAATGTATTTAAACCCTTAGTTTTCTTCAGTTCTTTGCTCTGTGTTTGAATGTTAGCACCCAGCCCCAGCGATGCTGTGAACATTTGTTGCTCCAGTTGGACTCTCTTGTGGTATTCTGTTTTTGTTCTCATTTATTTATTTTTGATTATCTTCTGAGGCTTTTTTCTGCTGTACCTGCCACCTTGTGGATATACCTTTTGACTTGGAGGATTACCTTTTTCTCTTGGATTTACTTTTGACGTTGTGGATTTATATTTTTGCCTGAACTTTCCTTTTTACTTTATTAAAACAGTCTCAAGTACTGCTCTGTCTGTGGGCTCTCCTTCACCGCAGCCAACGTGAGTAAAACATTTAAACGTGTTAACCCTCGCAAGGCTGCCGGCCCAGACAGCATCCCTAGCCGCGTCCTCAGAGCATGCGCAGACCAGTTGGCTGGTGTGTTTACGGACATATTCAATCAATCCCTATCCCTGTAACGCACAGCATTAAGATTGCCTGCAATGACGACAAGCTCAGTCCGATGATGCTGTGACACACCACCCCAGACCATGACGGACCCTCCACCTCCAAATCGATCCCGCTCCAGAGTATAGGCCTCGGTGTAACGCTCATTCCTTCAACGATAAATTCAAATCCGACCATCACCCCTGGTGAGACAAAACCCTGACTCGTCAGTGAAGAGCACTTTTTGCCAGTCCTGTCTGTTCCAGCGACGGTGGGTTTGTGCCCATAGGCGACATTGTTGCCGGTGATGTCTGGTGAGGAACTGCCTTACAACAGGCCAACAAGCCCTCAGTCCAGCCTCTCTCAGCCTATCACGGACAGTCTGAGCACTAATGGAGGGATTGTGCGTTCCTGGTGTAACTCGGCCAGTTGTTGCCATCCTGTACCTGTCCCTCAGGTGTGATGTTTGGGTGTACCGATCCTGTGCATGTGTTACACGTGGTCTGCCACTGCGAGGGCGATCAGCTGTCCATCCTGTCTCCCTGTAGCACTGTTTTACACTTCTCACAGTACAGACATGGCAATGTATTGCCCTGGCCACATCTGCAGTCCTCATGCCTCCTTGCAGCATGCCTATGGCACATTCACGCAGATGAACAGGGATCCCGGGCATCTTTCTTTTGGTGTTTTTCAGAGTCAGTAGAAAGGCCTCTTGAGTGTCTAGGTTTTCTTAACGGTGACCTTAATTGCGATCTGTCTAAGCTGTTAGTGTCTTAACGACTGTTCCACAGGTGCATGTTCATTAATTGTTAATGGCTCATTGAACAAGCATGGGAAATAGTGTTAATTAACCCTTTACAGTGAAGTTATTTGGATTTTTACTAATTATCTTTGAAAGACAGGGTGTGAAAGGGACATTTCATTTTTTGCTGAGTTTATTTACTAAATGGACATTTTTTTTTTGTTAAGACCTATAACTCTACAGAGGAGGAAGCTAAGCGTAAGGATATCTGGTTAGCTACTAGGGCAAGAGTGCTGGAACACAAGAGAGCAGAGAATGGCTCCGCTTCACCATGGGGCTGAATTACTACTGACATGATAAGGTGGTACCATTTATTTACTGTCAAATAATTATCAAATTGATCAGTCTTTTGAATATTCTTACAACAGCTTGTCTAACATTTTATGGTCTGATTTTGAGTGTCTTTTTGTTTTACACCTCCAGACTTTTGAGGAGGTCGCTAAAGGGCTTCTTATGGTTGTTTCTGCCTTGAGGTGGAGTGGAGGAAGCGGAGGTGGATAGAGTTTGAAATGTGAAAGGTTCAACACTGTAAAACTGGTTCAATACTCACTGAAACAGAAATAGTAACCAGTGATAGTTGACTACAAGTTTGAATGATAGATGTTATCTAACCATTTGCAGGGAAGAGCTATGGTTCCACCGAGGAAGCCAAACATAAGGAGGTCTGGTTAGCTACTAGGACGAGAGTGATGGAACACAACAAGTGGGCAGAGAATGGCTCGGAGAGCTTCACCGTGGGGATGAATCATCTTTCTGACAGGGTATGATCACGGTCAGGAAGAGGCCTACTATACAAAAACGTTTAACTCGGAGGTTGCTTATTTGGTTAATAATGATACTTTTCTTATAGGCTTACTTGATACTATGCATGTTGCTTCCTTTCACAGACTACTGGGAAGGTTACAAGACGAAGGGTAGGGTGAAGCATTATTGCAATTCACTGCACTTATAAGGTTAATGAATATATGAATCATTCATTTGTAATGGTAATTGTATGCTCGAGACCTCTCTTATTCCTTAGCCTCAAGATAGCCTCCTTCTGTTCACCTGATTTAGAATTCCTCACAATCAAATGTCGACCGCATTATCTACCAAGGGAATTCTCTTCGATTATAATCACAGCCGTATATATTCTCCCCCAAGCAGACACATCGATGGCTCTGAACAAACTTTATTTGACTCTTTGCAAACTGGAAACCACATATCCTGAGGCTGCATTCATTGTAGCTGGGGATTTTAACAAGGCTAATCTGAAAACAATCTGACTCCCTAAATTGTATCAGCATATCGATTGCACAACCAGGGCTGGTAAAACCTTGGATCATTGCTATTCTAACTTCCGCGATGCATATAAGGCCCTCCCCCATCCTCCTTTCGGAAAAGCTGACCACGACTCCATTTTGTTGCTCCCTGCCTACAGACAGAAGCTAAAACAAGAAGCTCCCGCGCTCAGGTCTGTTCAACGCTGGTCCGACCAATCTGATTCCACGCTCCAAGACTGCCTCCATCACGTGGACTGGGATATGTTCCGCACTGCGTCCAACAACAACATTGACGAATACGCTGATTCGGTGTGCGAGTTCATTAGAACGTGCAATGAAGATGTCGTTCCCATAGCAACGATTAAAACATTCCCAAACCAGAAACCGTGGATTGATGGCAGCATTCGAGTGTAAAATGAAAACGCGAAAACCACTGCTTTTAACCAGGGCAAGGTGACCGGAAACATGACAGAATACAAACAGTGTAGCCATTCCCTCCGCAAGGCAATCAAACAAGCTAAGCGTCAGTATAGAGACAAAGTAGAGTCGCAATTCAATGGCTCAGACACGAGGTATGTGGCAGGGTCTACAGTCAATCACGGATTACAAAAAGAAACCAGCTCCTTCGCGGACCAGGGTGTCTTGCTCCCAGGTAGACTAAGTAACTTTTTTGCCCGCTTTGAGGACAATACAGAATACAGTGCCACTGACACGGCCCGCAACCAAAACATGCGGACTCTCCTTCACTGCAGCCGACGTGAGTAAAACATTTAAACGTGTTAACCCTCGCAAGGCTGCAGGCCAAACGGCATCCCCAGCCGCGCCCTCAGAGCATGCGCAGACAAGCTGGCTGGTGTGTTTACGGACATATTCAATCAATCCTTATCCCAGTCTGCTGTTCCCACATGCTTC
Organism: Oncorhynchus nerka; assembly: GCF_034236695.1. Lineage (NCBI taxonomy): Eukaryota > Metazoa > Chordata > Actinopteri > Salmoniformes > Salmonidae > Oncorhynchus > Oncorhynchus nerka. The sequence goes on along the minus strand of NC_088400.1, from coordinate 61,036,305 downwards.
AAGAGGGCCACCATTGTTCCTGTTCCCAAGAAAGCAAAGGTAACTGAGCTAAACGACTACACTTCCATCATCATGGAGTTCTTTGAGAGAGTAGTCAAGGACCATATCACCTCCACCCTACCTGACACCCTAGACCCACTCCAATTTGCTTACTGCCCAAATAGGTCCACAGACGATGCAATCTCAACCACACTGCCCTAACCCATCTGGACAAGAGGAATACCTATGTGAGAATGCTGTTCATTGACTACAGCTCAGCATTTAACACCATAGTACCCTCCAAACTCGTCATCAAGCTCGAGACCCTGGGTCTCGACCCCGCCCTGTGCAACTGGGTACTGGACTTTCTGACGGGCCGCCCCCAGGAGGTGAGGGTAGGTAACAACATCTCCACCCCGCTGATCCTCAACACTGGGGCCCCACAAGGGTGCGTTCTGAGCCCTCTCCTGTATTCCCTGTTCACCCACGACTTCGTGGCCATGCACGCCTTCAACTCAATCATCAAGTTTGCGGACGACACTACAGTGGTAGGCTTGATTACCAACAACGACGAGACGGCCTACAGGGAGGAGGTGAGGGCCCTCGGAGTGTGGTGTCAGGAAAATAACCTCACACTCAACGTCAACAAAACTAAGGAGATGATTGTGGACTTCAGGAAACAGCAGAGGGAGCACCCCCCTATCCACATCGATGGGACAGTAGTGGAGAGGGTAGTAAGTTTTAAGTTCCTCGACGTACACATCACAGACAAACTGAATTGGTCCACCTATACAGACCGCATCATCAAGAAGGCGCAGCAGCGCCTCTTCAACCTCAGGAGGCTGAAGAAATTCTACAGATGCACAATCGAGAGCATCCTGTCGGGCTGTATCACCGCCTGGTACGACAACTGCTCCGCCCACAACCGTATGGCTCTCCAGAGGGTAGTGAGGTCTGCACAACGTATCACCGGGGGCAAACTACCTGCCCTCAAGGACACCTACACCACCAGATGTCACAGGAAGGCCATAAAGATCATCAAGGACAACAACCACCTGAGCCACTGCCTGTTCACCCCGCTATCATCCAGAAGGCGAGGTCAGTACAGGTGCATCAAAGCAGGGACCGAGAGACTGAAAAACAGCTTCTATCTCAAGGCCATCAGACTGTTAAACAGCCACCACTAACATTGAGTGGCTGCTGCCAACATACTGACTCAACTCCAGCCACTTTAATAATGGGAATTGATGTAACATATATCATTAGCCACTTTGTATAAGGTAGTAGTTTTGGAATTGTTAGGTTAGATTACTCGTTGGTTATTACTGCATTGTCGGAACTAGAAGCACAAGCATTTCGCTACACTCGCATTAACATCTGCTAACCATGTGTATGTGACAAATAAATTTGATTTTGATTTGAAGCAGAGGTGCACAAGGAGTTTGAAACATGGAAAGTTAATATGGTAAAACTGGTTCAACACTAACTGAAATAGATATTCCCAGTATTAAATAAGTCAAATTCCGTAAAACAAGTTGACGTTTTTTCATGCTTGCAGGAAAGACCTATCCGTCCACGGAGGAAGCTAAGCGCAAGGAGATCTGGCTAGCTACTAGGAAGATGGTGAGGGAACACAAGAGAGCAGAGAATGGCCTGGAGAGCTGCATCACGGCAGCCAGTCACCTTGCTGACTTAGTATGGTATTATTCATTCAGATTACTATGTTGATAGAACATTTCTCAAACAAGTCTAAAGTTGTTTGTTGCCTCTTTGTTTCCAGACTACAGAGAAGGTTCGTAGAGGACCTTTTCCCACGGTAAGGTTCCAGAATATCAAAACGTGTTTAATGCTACAATGTAATTTAACTGTATACATCAATGATGTTGCTGCTGGTGAGTCTCTGATCCACCTCTACGCAGACGACACCATTCTGTATACTTCTGGCCCTTCTTTGGACACTGTGTTAACAACCCTCCAGACAAGCTTCAATGCCATACAACTCTCCTTCCGTGGCCTCCAATTGCTCTTAAATACAAGTAAAACTAAATGCATGCCCTACAACCGATCACTGCCTGCACCTGCCCGCCTGTCTAACATCACTACTGTGGACGGCTCTGACTTAGAATATGTGGACAAATACCTAGGTGTCTGGTTAGACTGTAAACTCTCCTTCCAGACCCACATCAAACATCTCTAATCCAAAGTTAAATCTAGAATTGGCTTCCTATTTCGCAACAAAGCATCCTTCACTCATGCTGCCAAACATACCCTTGTAAAACTGACCATCCTACCAATCCTCGACTTCGGCAATGTCATTTACAAAATAGCCTCCAATACCCTACTCAACAAATTGGATGCAGTCTATCACAGTGCCATCCGTTTTGTCACCAAAGCCCAATATACTACCCACCATTGCGACCTGTCCGCTCTCGTTGGCTGGCCCTCGCTTCATAATCGTTGCCAAACCCACTGGCTCCATGTCATCTACAAGACCCTGCTAGGTAAAGTCCCCCCTTATCTCAGCTCGCTGGTCACCATAGCATCACCCACCTGTAGCACGCGCTCCAGCAGGTATATCTCTCTGGTCACCCCCAAAACCAATTCTTTCTTTGGCCGCCTCTCCTTCCAGTTCTCTGCTGCCAATGACTGGAACGAACTACAAAAATCTCTGAAACTGGAAACACTTATCTCCCTCACTAGCTTTAAGCACCAACTGTCAGAGCAGCTCACAGATTACTGCACCTGTACATAGCCCAACTATAATTTAGCCCAAACAATTACCTCTTTCTCTACTGTATTTATTTATTTTGCTCCTTTGCACCCTATTATTTTTATTTCTACTTTGCACATTCTTCCACTGCAAATCTACCATTCCAGTGTTTTACTTGCTATATTGTATTTACTTTGCCACCATGGCCTTTTTTTTTGCCTTTACCTCCCTTATCTCACCTCATTTGCTCACATCGTATATAGACTTGTTTATACTGTATTATTGACTGTATGTTTGTTTTACTCCATGTGTAACTCTGTCGTTGTATGTGTCGAACTGTTTTGCTTTATCTTGGCCAGGTCGCAATTGTAAATGAGAACTTGTTCTCAGCTTGCCTACCTGGTTAAATAGAGGTAAAATAAAAATCTGAGCATACAGTCATGTAAAGTTTCTAAAGCTCTGTTTCATCACAGGGTATGCTTCCAGTCACATTAGTCACTAACATTGCACTCACTACACTACTATTCACAAACCTTAACTATAATGACCATAGTATTAAAGAACCCTTAACATTTACTAATGTTACACACCTAATTCACAAAACAATCACGATATTGACTGACTGTTTCCTCCATCAGAATGAAGACTAGACCCTATGCGGAATTAACTATTTTGTAATTTACAATAAATATAAATACTACACTTTCAATTCCTGTGTCCCTTTTTTTTCATACCAGCCAATATGGCAGGGTTCCCCAAATGGCGGGCCAAATTTGGCCCATGGGTGGTTTTATTTGGCCCCCCCCAAGTTTTCAAAACAAATATATAAACACAGTGTGTTCGGAAAGTATTCAGACCCCTTGACCTTTTCCACATTTTGTTACGTTACAGCCTTATTCTAAATTGGAAACAGCTTTTTAGACATTTTAAACTGCACCAAGTGGTGCAGCGGTCTAAGGCACTGCATCTCAGTGCTAGAGGCATCACTACAGACCCTGGTTTGATTCCTGACTGTAAGTGGATTGGAGGCAGGGCATGAAAGGGATTACAAATCGAGTTGTCATCCGTTTCGGGAAAGTACCTATGTAATTGCGCACCCAACTCGTTCCGGTGCTTCGCTATTTGACATTGTCCTGAAGCTTGAGTTCATTTGCACACCAAAAAAATCATACACTGATGGAAAGTGTTGTCCTTGTCAATGCAGATAGAAAAGAGCTCCAACTTCTTAATCTTAGTCTCACTTTTGTCCCGCACATTGAATATAGTTGCGCAGAGTCCCTGTAATCCTAGATTCAGATCATTCAGGCGAGAAACATCACCCAGACAGGTCAGTCGTGTGAGAAACTCGTCATCATGCAAGCGGTCAGACAAGTGAAAATGATGGTCAATAAAGAGAACTTCAAGCTCGTCTCGCAATTTAAAAAAAAGTGTCAATACTTTGCCCTTGATAACCAGTGCACTTCTGTATGTTAAAGCATTACATGGTCGCTGCCAGTATCATTGCATAGTGCAGAAAATACACAAGAGTTCAGGGGTTTTGCTTTATCAAAGTTAACCATTTTCACTGTTGTGTCCAAAATGTCTTTCAGGCATTCCCTTGGCAGCAAGAGCCTCTCGGTGGATACTGCAGTGTACCCAAGTGGCGTCAGGAGCAACTGCTTGTACGCGCGTTACCACTCTGTCTCCCTGTCATTGCGTTTCCACCATCAATACAGATACCAACACATCTGGACCACCAGTCCATTTGTCACAAAGCTGTCCAGCACTATAAAAATATCCTCATGTTGACCTGGTTTCCAGTGGTTTGCAGAAGAGGATGTCTTCCTTAATTTACCCCCCCCCCATAAACGTAATGAACATATACCAGGAGCTGTGCCAGGCCCGCAACGTCGTGACTCATCCAGGTGTAATGCATATAATTCACTGGCTTGTATGCGACGCAGTAATTGTTTCAGAATCTCATGCCGTGCCACTGATGCGTTGTGAAAGTTTGAAGGCATTGTCTCTTTTAGGGGGGGGGTCTTTTCCCCCAGCATTGTGCCAGCCATATCTGCAGCGGGAAGAATTACGTCCTCCACAATAGTGTGTGGTTTGCCTGTCCTAGCCACTCGGTAACTCACCATATAAGACGCATCTAGCCCTTTATTAATGGCATCTTTCTTTTATGCATGTCGTACTACTCGAAAGTTGTCTTTATTCTCGCTCAAACTTCTGTCTTGTTTTTCAAATGGTCATGATTAGTTTCTTAATGTCTGCGCAAGAGTGAAGGTTTCCTGCGAGAGAGTAACGGTTAATTATTTGACTAGGCCACCTGTATTTGACATACTGGTGGCCTAGTCACATACTATTGTGGAGGACGTATTTAGCTGAACACTAGATGGTTAAATTGTATTTTTGGCAGGGAACCGAGGCTACTCGGGTAAGAAAAATACCTCCCCCAAATGTATAGCCCCGTAAAATACAAATGTACTGTTTGAAAATGTGAAGAAAACGGTCCGGTATGACCACTTCGCCTGCTAGAATCTCAATTATTAAAATGAATGACCTCCCTCGTATCAATTTTCTGAGTTCCATGTTACCGCTGCCTCTTTACCACTGCCTCTGTCACACCCTGATCTGTTACACCTGTCTTTGTGATTGTCTCTACCCCTCTCCAGGTGTCACCCATCTTCACCATTATCCCCGGTGTATTCATACCTGTGTTCGTTCTGTTTGTCTGTTGCCGGTTCGTCTTGTTTGTCAAGACAACCAGCGTTATTCGTCTCATCTCCTGCTTCTCCCCAGTCTCTCTCTTTCTCGCCCTCCTGGTTTTGACCCTTGCCTGTCCTGTCTCTGAGCCCGCCCACCTGCCTGACCATCCTGCCTGACCCTGCCTGCCATCCTGTATCTTTCTCCCACTACTCTGGTTATCAACCCCTGCCTGCCTTAACCTGATGTTTGCCTGCTCTGTTGCCATAATAAACATTGTTACTCCGACAGTCTGCATCTGGGTCTTACCTTCAAACCTGATACTTCCTATATAGACTATTGGTCTAAACCTGACTCTGTCATAAAAAAAAGTTCATTTGGGGGAGAAAGAGACCACAGATTAAACACAACACTACAGAGAACAGAAGCATCAGGTGGACTTGCAGTTCCTAATCTAAACATGTATCACCTATCATTCCAAATGAATTTCCTGAAGACCTGGTTGAACCCTACAGCTTCTGTTCCCTGGCATGCTATAGAAGATTCCATATGTTCACCAATTACAAGATGTATTATTTTCTGGACTGACTCCTAAAAAATGTGCATTGTTTGAACCCATTTTCTAAAATGTTATTTCACCTTTATTTAACCAGGTAGGCCAGTTGAGAACAAGTCCTCGTTTACAACTGCGACCTGGCCAAGATAAAGCAAAGCAGTGCGACAAACAACAGTTACAAATAAACAAACGTACAGTCAATAATACAACGGAAATAACATCTGTCTTGTGTAGAAATGTTGGGAGGTAGGCAATAAATAGGCCATAGAGGTGAAATAATTACAATTGATCATTAATACTGGAGTGATAGATGTGAAGATGATGTGCAAGTAGAGATATGGGGATGAGGTAGTTGGGTGGGCTATTTACAGATTGACTATGTACAGGTACACTGATCGGTAAGCTGCTCTCACAGCTGATGCTTAAAGTTAGAGGGAGATATAAGACTCCAGCTTCAGAGATTTTTGCAATTCGTTCCAGTCATTGGCAGCAGAGAACTGGAAGGAAAGGCGGCCAAAGGAAGTTTGCTTTGGGGATGACCCATGCAATAGACCTGCTGGAGCGCATGCTACAGGTGGGTGCTGCTATGGTGACCAGTGAGATGAGATAAGGGAGGGGCTTTACCTAGCAAAGACTTATAGATGACCTGGAGCCAGTGGGTTTGGCGACGGATATGTAGTGAGAGCCAGCCAACGAGAGCATACAGGTTGCAGTGGTGGATAGTATATGGGGCTTTGATGACTAAACAGATGACACTGTGATAAACTACATCCAGTTTGCTGAGTAGAGTGTTGGGGGCTATTATGTAAATGACATCGCCGAAGTCAAGGATCGGTGGGATAGTCAGTTTTACGAGGGTATGTATGGCAGCATGAGTGAAGGAGGCTTTGTTGTGAAAAAGGATTGGAGATGGTTTGGAGATGCTTAATGTGAGTCTGGAAGGAGAGTTTACAGTTTAACCAGACACCTAGGTATTTGTAGTTGTCCACATATTCTAAGTCAGAAATCGGTTGAAGAGCATGCACTTAGTTTTACTAGCATTTAAAAGCAGTTGGAGGCCACGGAAGGAGTGTTTGTGTGGTGTTGAAGCTTGTTTAGAGGTTTGTTAGCCCAGTGTCCAAAGAAGGGCCAGATGTATACAAAATGGTGTGGTCTGCATAGGGGTGGATCAGAGAATCACCAGCAGCAAGAGCGACATCATTGATATATACAGAGAAAAGAGTCGGCCTGAGAATTGAAGCCTGTGGCACCCCCATAGAGACTGCCAGAGGTACGGACAACAGGCCCTCCGATTTGACACACTGAAGTAGTTGGTGAACCAGGCGAGGCAGTCATTTGAGAAGCCAAGGCTATTGAGTCTGCCGATAAGAATACTGTGATTGACAGAGTCGAAAGCCTTGGCCAGGTTGATGAAGACGGCTGCATTTACATTTACATTTGACATTTAAGTCATTTAGCAGACGCTCTTATCCAGAGCGACTTACAAATTGGTGCATTCACCTTATGACATCCAGTGGAACAGTAGTGCATCTAAATCTTTTAAGGGGGGGGGGTGAGAGGGATTACTTTATCCTATCCTGCACAGTACTGTCTTTTATCGATAGTGGTTATGATATCGTTTAGGACCTTGAGCGTTGCTGAGATGCACCCATGACCAACTCGGAAACCAGATTGCATAGTGGAGTAGGTACGGTGGTATTCGAAATGGTCGGTGATCTGTTTATTAACTTGGCTTTCGAAGATTTTAGAAAAGCAGGGAAGGATGGATATACAGTGCCTTGCGAAAGTATTCGGCCCCCTTGAACTTTGTGACCTTTTGCCACATTTCAGGCTTCAAACATAAAGATATAAAACTGTATTTTTTGTGAAGAATCAACAACAAGTGGGACACAATCATGAAGTGGAATGACATTTATTGGATATTTCAAACTTTTTTAACAAATCAAAACTGAAAATTGGGCGTGCAAAATTATTCAGCCCCTTTACTTTCAGTGCAGCAAACTCTCTCCAGAACTTCAGTGAGGATCTCTGAATGATCCAATGTTGACCTAAATGACTAATGATGATGAATACAATCCACCTGTGTGTAATCAAGTCTCCGTATAAATGCACCTGCACTGTGATAGTCTCAGAGGTCCGTTAAAAGCGCAGAGAGCATCGTGAAGAATAAGGAACACACCAGGCAGGTCCGAGATACTGTTGTGAAGAAGTTTAAAGCCGGATTTGGATGCAAAAAGATTTCCCAAGCTTTAAACATCCCAAGGAGCACTGTGCAAGCGATACTATTGAAATGGAAGGAGTATCAGACCACTGCAAATCTACCAAGACCTGGCCGTCCCTCTAAACTTTCAGCTCATACAAGGAGAAGACTGATCAGAGATGCAGCCAAGAGGCCCATGATCACTCTGGATGAACTGCAGAGATCTACAGCTGAGGAGGGAGACTCTGTCCATAGGACAACAATCAGTCGTATATTGCACAAATCTGGCCTTTATGGAAGAGTGGCAAGAAGAAAGCCATTTCTTAAAGATATCCATAAAAAGTGTTGTTTAAAGTTTGCCACAAGCCACCTGGGAGACACACGAAACATGTGGAAGAAGGTGCTCTGGTCAGATGAAACCAAAATTGAACTTTTTGGCAACAATGCAAAACGTTATGTTTGGCGTAAAAGCAACACAGCTCATCACCCTGACCACACCATCCCCACTGTCAAACATGGTGGTGGCAGCATCATGGTTTGGGCCTGCTTTTCTTCAGCAGGGACAGGGAAGATGGTTAAAATTGATGGGAAGATGGATGGAGCCAAATGCAGGACCATTCTGGAAGAAAACCTGATGGAGTCTGCAAAAGACCTGAGACTGGGACGGAGATTTGTCTTCCAACAAGACAATGATCCAGAACATAAAGCAAAATCTACAATGGAATGGTTCAAAAATAAACAGATCCAGGTGTTAGAATGGCCAAGTCAAAGTCCAGACCTGAATCCAATCGAGAATCTGTGGAAAGAACTGAAAACTGCTGTTCACAAATGCTCTCCATCCAACCTCACTGAGCTCAAGCTGTTTTGCAAGGAGGAATGGGAAAAAATTTCAGTCTCTCGATGTGCAAAACTGATAGAGACATACCCCAAGCGACTTACAGCTGTAATCGCAGCAAAAGGTGGCGCTACAAAGTATTAACTTAAGGGGGCTGAATAATTTTGCACGCCCAATTTTTCAGTTTTTGATTTGTTAAAAAAGTTTGAAATATCCAATAAATGTCGTTTCACTTCATGATTGTGTCACACTTGTTGTTGATTCTTCACAAAAAATACAGTTTTATATCTTTATGTTTGAAGCCTGAAATGTGGCAAAAGGTCGCAAAGTTCAAGGGGGCCGAATACTTTCGCAAGGCACTGTAGGTCTATAACAGTTTGGGTCTAGAGTGTCTCCCCCTTGAAGAGGGGGATGACCGCTGCAGCTTTCCAATCTTTGGGGATCTCTGACAATACGAAAGAGAGGTTGAATAGGCTAGTAATAGGGGTTGCAACAATTTCGGTGGATAATTTTAGAAAGAGAGGGTCCAGATTGTCTAGCCCAGCTGATTTGTAGGGATCCATATTTTGCAGCTCTTTCAGAACATCAGCTGTCTAGATTTCTTTTTTGGGGGGAGGGGGAAGTTGCTGAGATGTTGGGATAGGGGTAGCCAGGTGGAAGGAATTATAGCATACTCAGTAAATGTGTGGATAGCTATAGAGAAGCATATTAGATCTCATCTTAAATGGCATTCATACTCTCCAATATGGCGTAATAAAGAATTCTTAGCATGTAAGAAACCATTTACATCAGATTCTTGGTCTAAGAAAGGTGTTTATACTTTCGAATACATATTCAATGTGAATGGACTCCTCCGTTTCCAGGGTATCCACAAGTGTTTTAATGTCCCAGGTTCATCATTTTGTCATTACCTTCAACGACTCCTGGGGAGCAGAACTAGCAGTACACCCATTGGTCAAACTTTCAACGGACAGGCACCCCTCATAAGGAGTTGTTTCTGATATCTATAGTCAATTAATTCTTGCAGCACAAAAACCATTATGTCTATCCACTGTATTGGAAAATGATTTTATACTTGCTAACAGACAAATAAATTGGGAGACGTTATGGAAAAATATATTTGGATCATCTAGAAACCCCAATCACCAATTCATTAATATTTTTGCCATAGAACGAATCTAACACCTAAAAAAAGACATCACATGGGTATTAGTTCATCACCATTATGTGAATTCTGCACCACAGGGGACCTTAGTACTTTTCAGCATGTGCTGTGGAAATGCCTGGGGGGGGGGTTGAATTCTGGGGGAAAGTCAACCATGTCATCTCTGTACTTATAGATAAAATACTACCATTAGATCCAAAAGTGAAGTTGCTTTGTGATGACTCTGATTGGCACTTGTCAGAACGCTTACAGAGAGTGTCATTGGCAGGAACCACGAGCTGCTAAGAAAATGATTGTACAAAGGTGGATTCCACCTCATCAGTTACCATTGCAACAATAGCTGCTCACATTTAAGGAAATTGTACTTATGGAGCTCTCCACGGCCAGGATCCACACGGCCAAGATGTCCACTCTCCACAGCCAGGATCCACACGGCCAAGGTGTCCACTCTCCACGGCCAGGATCCACACGGCCAAGGTGTCCACTCTCCAAGGCCAGGATCCACACGGCCAAGGTGTCCACTCTCCATGGCCAGGATCCACACGGCCAAGGTGTCCACTCTCCACGGCCAGGATCCACACGGCCAAAGTGTCCACTCTCCACGGCCAGGATCCACGCGGCCAAGGTGTCCACTCTCCACAGCCAGGATCCACACGGCCAAGGTGTCCACTCTCCACGGCCAGGATCCACACGGCCAAGGTGTCCACTCTCCAAGGCCAGGATCCACACGGCCAAGGTGTCCACTCTCCATGGCCAGGATCCACACGGCCAAGGTGTCCACTCTCCACGGCCAGGATCCACACGGCCAAGGTGTCCACTCTCCACGGCCAGGATCCACGCGGCCAAGGTGTCCACTCTCCACTGCCAGGATCCACGCGGCCAAGGTGTCCACTCTCCACTGCCAGGATCCACGCGGCCAAGGTGTCCACTCTCCACTGCCAGGATCCACGCGGCCAAGGTGTCCACTCTCCACTGCCAGGATCCACGCGGCCAAGGTGTCCACTCTCCACTGCCAGGATCCACGCGGCCAAGGTGTCCACTCTCCACTGCCAGGATCCACGCGGCCAAGGTGTCCACTCTCCACTGCCAGGATCCACGCGGCCAAGGTGTCCACTCTGGACACATGGATAAAAGCAGCAGTGGACATTTCTGAACTCAACCAACGGGCCTTTACATCCATGAATGATGTATTGCTCAGCGGATTTACTATGTAAATCGGGGTTGGAAAAAAATATATCTGTAAATGTATTGTATGAATCCTATGAATTTAAATAATAAAACGTTTGGACACCAACTCATTCCAGGGTTGTTCATTATTTTGACTATTTTCTACATTGTAGAATAATAGTGGAGACATCACAACTATGAAATAACACATACGGAATCATGTAGTAACCAAAGAAGTGTTAAACAAGTCAATATGTATTTTATATTTGAGATTCTTCAAAGTAGCCACCCTTTGCCTTGAAGACAGCTTTCCACACTCTTGACATTCTCTCAACCAGCTTCATGAGGTAGTCACCTGGAATTAATTTAAATTAACAACGTGTGCCCTGTTAAAAGTTCATTTGTGTAATTTCTTTCCTTTCTAATGCATTTGAGCCAATCAGTTGTGTTGTGACAAGGTAGGGATGGTATACAGAAGATAGCCCTATTTGGCAAAAGACCAAGTCCATATTATAGCAAGAACAGCTCAAATAAGCAAAGATAAACAACAGTCCATCATTACTTTAAGACATGAAGGTCAGTCAATTCGGAATATTTCAAGAACTTTGAAAGTTT